>NC_057851.1:72533049-72810549 GCF_015237465.2 Chelonia mydas | reverse complement strand
TGGGCCCAACTGCCCCCCAGTTCCTTTTTACTGCCACGGCTGAGAGACAGAATCCCAACAGTGTCTGCATCTCAGCACACTTTCTAAACCACTTATTGTAGATATTTGTAAATAGTGTTAAGATTAGGGTTTTTTTAGTGTAGTTTCGGCCCATTAACATTGGCACAATTGTTAGTTTTGGAGAGAAGTAGTTTTCTCCTGGTACTGGGACTTAATCATGACTGAACCTAAGTCTCCCGGCTCCAAAAACTGCCCCTCCTGTGCAGCTTAATGATGGTCATACAAGATTACCTCAGGGACAGACACATCCCTCATAAATGTACCATTTCTAGGTCCCTTTCACAAAGGATCCAGAAGGTAAGAGGCTCACTTCAAACTTTTTCTCTTGGACCAGGCTTTGGCCTTCCTCAGACTCAGGCAAGCAAGACCCACCTGGACTAACTCAGTTTGAGTCCAGAAGTGCCCCAGTAAACCCCCAATCAATAACTAGCTCCTAAGTCCCGTTCTCCAAGATGGCCCTGACTACAGACGCTCACAGGGCTATGGGATCATCAGCTAAAACTTCAGATAGAGGTAAGAAAGGAGCATCACTCCTTTATAAAACATTGAGGCACATCCCAGCTAGTTGACCCAAGCAAATAGAGAATGAAATCGTTTCTTCACTCACAGTCTAAGGGGATTTCACAGCCCAAAAAGGGTACTGCTGTAGCCCAAAGGGAGCACGGTACCAGACTCTTGGCATGTCTCATAGTACTAATTGCCTCTGATACCAAATCTGCAGTATCAATGACTCATCCAACACCAGTTACTTTGGTACTAACCATTACAGCACAGTCAGCCCCCCCACTGCTATTTGCAGTACCAGGGTGGTATGTATAGTGAAGAACTTGCTCAAAAAAGCAATGGATGTAAAGAAGATCCATATTTGGCACTACTCAACTATAGAGCTCTATTATTGCAATGTGGAAGTCGTCTACAACAGAAGTATAAATACTTGATTACCAGATGTGGGACAAAAACGAAGGTGGACTAAGGAGACTGTGATAGTGAGGAAAAGACTGGAAAAGTACAATTGGACAAAATATAAAGGAGTAAGACATCTTCCACAGTTAAAAAACAAAGACTGTGTGAGAATTTGGGAAGATGAGCACTGGCCAGTCAAAGCTATAGTGATAAAAAGAGGAGTCACCTCACTTATACTCACTGATCATAGATGAAGGCAAAATCTTACACGGGAATGTGCTTGAGTTTCCCCCTGATACCTTAGCCAAGATAAGAGAAACGAGAGCAGATGCATAAGGTGAAAATATTTCACAAAATGCCCCTATTATTCATGAGATTGAACAGTTTCTTACAAACAAATACTTGTCTAAAGATGGTTTGCAATACAGCATCTCAGGAAGACTTCTGAAACACCCTAACAACTGCTCAAGACATGGCTGTGTTTAAGCAACTTGAAGGATTGTTGTTAGTTATTGTATTTATCATTTATAGTCTTTTAATTTAATAATGTTTTAGCTCAAAACAGAAAGATGGGATTAAAATAAGTCCTCAGGAAGTGCAGACACGTCCCACTTCCTGTGCACTCTAGATGCAGTCCTTGGTTTCCAGCGTCGCACTGCTGGAGCAGAACAGGACTATCACAACCTGCAGCTCCGCAGAATAGCAGAACATTTAGATACCTCACTTCTGTACATAGACTTTAGGTTGAAACTGATCAGCTCATCAGTAAGATACTACAGAGGAGGAGATTGTAGGAGAAGTATAGCTTGTGATGAGGGATTGGCTATGGGCATGGGTTGCGGCAAGAGCATGTGTGGCTATAGGGAAAGATATAGGTTATGGGTGTCTGGGTGTAGGAAGAGTAGGGGTTGTTTGTGTGTGTGTGTGTGTGTGTGTGTGTGTGTGTATAGATGTGTATATAGAACAGGATAAGTTGTGGTGAGTGTGTGTAGGGATGTGTTTTTGTGTAGTGAAGGATACAGGACGTAGCAAGAGCTCCGTGTGTGTAGGGAGAAGAGTATGGAATCAGACAAAAGGTGTGTCTGTTCAGGGAAGGGGGTGGGAATGTGTATATGGAGGAGGGAGCAGTGTGGTGGGGGTGGATGCATGGGGGTATGAGGTGTGTGAGGATAGGATAGAGATTTTGGTGGGGGATGGAGGGAGTCTGTATGGTACAGGTTGTGGGGTGTGTGTGAGAGGGGGAATACAGGTTGGGGTGGAGTGTGTGTGTGAAGGATGAGGATTGTGGGAGAAGGGGAGGGTACAGCGTGGGGTGGCGCAGGGTGTGGGTTCTGACAGGAAGGGGTTGTGGTGGGGTTTGGGGAGCAGGGGAGGGGTTGTGCTGGTGGGGCGTGTAGGGGGAAAGGAGGTTGTGAGGGGGAGGAGTACACGGTACAGATCATGGTGTGAAGGACGGCAGGGGTGGGATACGGGGAGCAGGGCAGGGGTTGTGGTGGTGGGGTGTATGGGGGGAGTGTGGGTAGGGTACAAGTCATGGTGTGAGGGCTGGCGGGTGGGCTGTGGGTTGTGTGTGAGAGAGGGGAGGTGCGGCACAGGTTGGGAGGAGGGTGACGGGGTAGGAAAGCCGTGGGTGGTTGCGAAGGGAGGGGCTACGAGCGGACCGAGCTGAGACTCCGGGGGCTGGCAGGGTTCCCCGCCGCAGCCTGTGCTATCGGAGCTCAAGGTACCTCCCGTCACCCAGCGGCAGCTCCGCGGTCTCTGCTGAAGCCACAGGGGCTTCCCCGCCCCAAGGGCTAGGTTGAAATCGGTGCAGTCGCCCTCGCTAAAGATGGCGGCGGCTGACGCTTGGGTCTTGCCCTTGCTAAAGATGGCTGCAATCGAGGCGGCCGCGCGCTTCCCCTCAGTAAAAGGGCGATTGATGGGAAGTCGCTCACGACCACTCTATTGCCCACATTTAAGATGGCGGCCGAGAGCGTTCACGCTGCCCTGGAAGGGGTCAGCTCAGTGACGCAAATTTCACTACCGGGTGAACGCGAGCGGGCGCCATATTGTCTTGTTCGTGAAGACGAGGAGTACAGGGGGAGGAAGCGGCGGTGGCGGTGAAGGAGACGAAGCGGCGCCGCCTGTGACCGGTGGGGGGCGGAGAGGGGGCATGTAAGTAACGGGGCGGGAAGCGCTCATCGCGGCGGCTGGGGGGCTGAAGCGACCGGCATCCCCGCCCCGCTGAGCTTGGGGGGAGGGGCTGGAGGGCGCTCGGCGCTGTTGTCCGAGCCGCTCGCTGTGTGAGGCGGTGGGTGGCCAGCGCGAGCCTCCCTCCGCCCCTGGGGAGAGATTTATGTTCCCCATGAGAGGGAGGGCATCTCCCGCCCCCGTGGCTGTTGGCACTTGCGCATGCGCTACGCGAGGGAGCTGGGGTACAATCGAGGTGACTGGAGAGAGTAGCCCCCGTTTCTCGCGGTGCGCATGCGCTGCTGTCCTAGGGGGTACCCAAGAGACTGATGGAGTCGGGTCTCCTTACCCCATATTGCGCATGCGTAAGTGGTCAACTCCAGCAGAACCCAATGGGCTGGAGCGCGTAGCCCACGCTGCTTTTCGAGCAGGAAGGGAAGCTCTTTGTTGAGGTCTCTGCCATGTGCCCATGGGTGCGGGAGACCTGCCTATTGTGTCTAGGGCTGCCCAACTTTTGGGAGGTTTCAGAGTAACAGCCGTGTTAGTCTGTATTCGTAAAAAGAAAAGGAGTACTTGTGGCACCTTAGAGACCAACCAGTTTATTTGAGCATGAGCTTTTGTGAGTTTCCACGATATGCTATGCATCCGATGAAGTGAGCTGTAGCTCACGAAAGCTCATGCTCAAATAAACTGGTTAGTCTCTAAGGTGCCACAAGTACTCCTTTTCTTTTTACAACTTTTGGGACTTTGCCTGCGACAATGCTGTTAAACTGTCTCTGAAACCCAGTTGAGCCACCCTGGGTGGGTGGTTACTAGGTTTGCATACACCAACCTGCTCTGTGTTTAGGTTGTAGTGACGATTATGCTATTGGGGTAACTTAGGCAGTGCCTTGTTCAGGTACAAGAAAGTTAGTGGCAACAAGGATAGGTTCATGATCTGCCTGGTGGATGTGCACAAACCTCTCTTTAAACTCCAAAAAGAAGGATTCTTCAGCTGCTAAAATTGTAATACTTGTTGACACAGTGAAGTGGTGCTGATTCGGTGTGCTAGTGACCAGGGCATGAATACCTATGAGCCAGGTTTTTGCAGTAACAATGTTAGGACTCTGTAACTGTTAAATTACCGGGATACCTCTTTTAAATACTTAATGTGAAATAAATATATGTTGGATTGCACAGCATGTGTGATGATCATTCCACTGGGGGGCTCCTAAGGGGTAGCATTACCAATATTATCATTTACAAAATGCCTACACTTAATTGAACAGCTCAGCAGAGATGGGATGTTTCTAAACACCTTCTTAATCAGAGCTCAAGTTTTCAATCCTTACTCCTGTTAAGTGAGTAATACTTATACAAGCAGTTCCATGGAGTTCAATGGGACTGCTTGTATGAGTAGATACTACTTTTTGTGAATAAGGGATTGGGCCCATAATTATGTAGATACTGTTCTACCTAAAACTTTGACCTGTCTAACTTAGGGAAATTTAACTTCATAGCCTGTCATGTATTATTTCTTTTCTTCTGTTAAGGGAGGTCTCAAGCAGGTTAGGCCTTTGGTTAGGGGGTCTCAAGCAGGTTAGACCTTTGGTTAGGCTCATCAAAGTAAGATATTGTGGGGGCAGGTGCCTGCAGCTTCGTTCTCCTTTCATGGCTGGCAAGTCAGGTATGGATTCATAAGGTTGCCATTGACAACAGGTTACACTTTGCAGTGTGTCTTTGGATGGGTTTTACTTGGCTAGAGAAATAAATATAATGGAAGAGTCACCTTCCCTGATGCGCAGACATTACTTATGTATCATATATCTCGTCAGTGTGCTTGGTTTCTATAGAAAACAAATCCTTCAGGAAGGATGTTACAGTGTAATGTAGACTGACAGTACTATTCAGGCACACAATATATTGGATGATCATTTGAAAAATCCAGTGCCAGTCCTGTTAGTTGGGGTGGCTTGATTTCATTTCTTTATGCACCCATCAGTTCTTTTCTGAACGTTTTCTAAATTCAGTAGAATTGACCATGATTTTAAAAAATATTTTTTTCTCATGTAAATGTAAATAGTCCATCAGCTGTTTCTGTATATGATATCAATGTAATCTTCTATATAAAGATAATTTTAAAAATAGCTTTGGTATATTTGTTACATTAGTCACAGATTTGTGAGATTATGTGATCCACAAACAGGTGAAGCAGAATAAAATATGGCAGGTTATGGTGTCTTGGATGTACCTGAGTGTGTTTTGTCTTTATCTTTCCAAACATCCGAAAGTGCATATAAGACGCTGCTGTTGCCCATTTTTTGCCTATTGTGCTTTTTAAAGTTTCTTTCTGGCTCAGTTCATTATGCAAGTACAAGTTTGAAATAACAGAAGACTAAAGTTTTATCCCTTCAGATTATTCTTTCAGTACAGGTGTTTTTCTAACAATTTTTCAGTTAAATTTACCTCTGTTCAACCTGCTTCATTCCAGTGGGTAGTAATGTAAATGTTTCTCAGAACTGCTGATTCTTGAAGACTGTTACAGGTGCTAAACAAGCCACACATTACAATTTGTCATTTATTTCTCCTTTATTCTGTATCTTCAGTACATATTTGGAAGGCCTGTATTCCGTGCTTTGACAAAGGCACATTGAGAAGAATGGTTAAAGTAGACTTCAGATACTAAGACCTAATGCAGTTAGGCCTAACTGTAAGGGCCATAATGATAAGTAACTGAGATAAAAATGCATTAGGTTTTGCTCTGATTTGCTGACAGAAGCTGTAGAAATAATTGTATTCTGAAAGAAGTTGGCATTTGAAACAAATTATATATATGATACTTCTGACTATCGTAGGTATAAGGCAGATACCACAGTAACTAAGCATTAAATAACTTTAGCAACTTAGAAATACTACTCATGGTAACACTGAAGCCTTTGGCCAACTAAAAATGGGTTGGGTGACAAAGAGTAACACCCAAGATAATTATATTAACTCAGTCCAAACTCACTTTGCAAAGATTTCATATTAAAGGCCACCAAATAGAGTAATATATTTAGTATCCTTTTTTTTTTTTTTCAAATGAAATAAGGGAAACTGGTGCTTTTGCCTATTGTTATCTGAATGTATAGCATATTTTGGCACACGTTACAAATCCACAAGAAGAGATTCTGTTGCAGGGACAAGGAGGGAAGCAAAAAGAACAAATGTATGTTTTCTGAGAGAAGTGGGAAATAAATAAATATATATAAAATAAGGATATTGTGACTGACCACTGTTCTTGGCTGTGGCTGAAGAGTGCACATTGCTATTTGAGGGGATACGCATAGATACCTTTTAAGTAACCTTTGTGCTTCCCTCTGTCCTGGGCTGGCTCTGTGCTGGGTCAGCCCCCACTGTAAATTATGCTAGTTGCCCTTGGCTCCAAGAGTCTGTTATAGCTGTTGGGATCACTGGGCCATGCCATTACACGAGCTCTACAGCAGCAGAAGGTCCTCCTACAAAATGTTGATTCTCTCATTGGCGTCTGCTTCAGCATTAGGCCTTTTTTTGTGTGGGTGGCATGGCACAACACAGCTCTACTAGAGCGGGAAATCTGGGCCAGTATTTTAAAGAATAACACACACAAGCACTATTACAGAGAATGTTACAAGACTGTTTATATTATTCTGTGACCTCCTATTAATTGTTAAATTGTCTGTAACAGGAAAATATATTCAAGTAAAAAAAAAAAAGGGTAATCTGAATTCATTACGTACCTTTCTTTCTTGTAGTCATGTCTGTATAGCAAGAAAACGAAATTAGGTTCTTGTTCCCTCTTTGGTAAACAGATTTTTAATAGGTTCCAGTTTTCTGGTCTGACATAGGGGAATAAGAAAACAATTCTTAGAGCTCTGATAAAGTTGTCTTTTGTTTATTCCTGGCATGCGAGAGCAAGGAAATACAAAAGAGAGAAAGCTAATTTCACTGGTAGGTGAAACAGCCAGAAATGAAACTACCACAACTTTGTGTTTGTTTGTTTATGTGTTGATTTCCCCTTCCAGGTAGGCACATATGAATTTAACATTCTTTTCTGAACCTTTATACCCAGTTATGCCTTTTAAATTGTATTCACTGATGAGATCAGAGTCATACCCTCTTCCCGTTTGCTAAATGCCAAAATGACGTACCACTCTGTTGGAGGGGAGGTGTCTTGCTTAACATTTGAATCCAGCCAGCAGGAGAGATGTTCAGCTTTCTCAAGCTCCCAGATTCTGTTTGTACACTGAACTGTATTTTCCAGCATTTCTTTCCGTCTCAAAGGGGCTCCACCATCTCTTCTAGAACCTCCCACAACTCTTACTTGACTCAGTATCATAGTGACTTTTCATTAGTGAGAAGTGGATTTGGATCTGTCCAAGTGCTACCCAAAGGGGCTCTACCTCTGTGGTGCCACCAACATAGGAAAAGACGGGCAAAGCAAAGTCCCAACAATTTATCTTTTGTGTGGCAGTACTCCCATTAGGCACCAGGCTAGCCTTAGCAATACAGTTTTTAATCAGCTCATCATCTAGCACCTTAATTTCATAGGTGTCTTTCTTATATCTCTGTAACTTGGACTCTATATTCTACAGCCTCGACTCATTGCTGCCAGCATGTGTCAGTTGTTAATTTGAAGAAAAGGGTGTCAACTTTCGGATGCATCAAGGTGCCTAACACCCTGTCAGTTATTATGTGGAGACACTTCTCAGTTCTGTGGGATCAATTTTTTCAATTTATTTTGGAGAGCACTAAATTGGTGATCCTGATAGGGAAAAACACAAGTATAGTGTCTGTTATTTATTGCTTATGAGACAAAATAAATCTGCCTTCGCATTCTAGTTATACCTTTCACCATGAAGTTTGGGTAGATAAGTGTTCTTTATGGTCTGTTATGGATAAAACAGATAACTTGTTCAAATTAATTAACTACTACCTTTGAATCTTGAAACCTTACAGCTTCACAGAATTACTAGGTCTTACAAAACGCTGGCACCAGAGGACTCTCCTACACTGTTGTGATCCTCCCATGGCCAGCCATGCTGGCTTGAGGACCATAGTGTCCCAGTGGTGAATTTGTAAAGCGGCCACCCCACACAGAGGATCTGGACTGAAAGATTTCCGTTTTCTCTTGGGAAAGATAAGATTCTCCTAAGAGAAAACTGTAGTCTTTTTCTGTCCAGATTGTCCGTGTTGGGTGGCTGCTTTACAAATTTGCAGCTGGCGCCCCCCTTTCCCAAACCTGGGGCTGACAGCCCCAGCTGTGAGCCAGGCTGGGACTCAGTTTCATAGCTGGGAGCCTACCAGCAGTGAAATTGACATTCTTGTCAGTTTCATGGTTTCACATTTCCTCTTTGGCTCCTACTGTCAGGGCTGGGTTCACCTAGCTGCCTCCCAGTGAGGCATTGGGGGTGGGGGAGGACAACCTGGGCAGTGGCTGGGCTTGGGCTCTCTTCTCCCCCGCCCTTCCCCCAGTCCCTCACTGAGAGGATGTGTCAGGGCTCTGGGCTGTCAGCCAGCTGGCAAAGTAAGTCATGCAGTGTCTACACTGACCATGTGTTGTCCTAACTACATTGACCTAAACACTATGCCTCTCACAGTAGTGGAGTTATTGGGTCAAGGTAGTAGGTGGCTTACATTGGCGGAAGCACCGTTCTAGTGTAGACACGTAATTAGGTCGACGTAAGCTGCCTTATGTCGACCTAACTCTAGCGTAGACCAGGCCTGAGACTGAAGTCTCATACTGGAGGCTTGAGACCATCACTCTCCAAGAGTTAAAATCTTGTGAGATTCTATTGTTAGTGAAGCAGAATTACAAGTTATGTAATTTTCTCTTTGGCGATACCATCATTGCAAAATTCTCATTCGGAGGAAAGGTTTCAAACCTCCAGTATGAGATTGGTCTCATGATAGGAAGCAGAGAAGCAAGAATGAGAATCCTGTCAGAATATCTTCTTTAGAGAGGCAGAATTAAAAGTGAGTTAGTTTACCATCATGGCATGCAAAACAGAGATTGGTTATGAAGTCTGGTTATTCTATTTAAATCCAATAATAAAGGGCATGTTTTCTTAATTCTACACTTTCTCTTATAAGTTCCTGTCACCGTATGTACTGCCTTGTGTACTTCACTGCAGCATTCTTTGTTAGAAATATTGATACTTTTTAGTGTTGCAGTATCATTTTCTTGGCCATCAAAGGAGTGCATAAGAGCTATCTCTCTGTATACTGACTGAGGTTCGAGGGTTACTCAATAAAACCAAACTGTGTAAATGGAATAGTCCCTTCAATAGTAAGGTTAAATAGTCTGTACATCCTCCTACGCAACTGGGCACTGCTGGGGCTTATGTACCAAGGAGCTATCTGTGGTATTTTACAATTATGCTGTCTCTTTAAATTGTTACAAAGACCTTCTAATAGCAACATTAGCCCATTCATTTAGCACGTTACCTGCTTATGTTGTCAAAGAATAAACCAAAGAGCAGGGCTTCATTTGAAGCTCATTTCTAGCAGCATTGAGCATCCACTTTTGACAGCTGCTTATTTCAGTGTAAAATTGTTAATAACATTCTGGAATCTTATTCTTAATGTGTCTGCTTGAGGTACCCAGAAAAAATATTTGGGAATGAACAATTAGGGATGTAACAGATAATTAGATCTTTTTGGTTGAGCATTAATCAGAATGCATTTTGAGTATTCATGTTGTCAGTTGCGTGTCATTTATGTATATGAATCCTGAGTGCCAGAGTGTGATAGCGTTAATGTCTGTTTATATTCTGAGACTAGTGGTGGAGTATTAGTAGGCCTTTTGGCTAAGATCATGTGTTTAAGGCCTTGTCTACATTAGGAAAGTATAGATTGGTGTAACTACATTGATCAATAGTTACACTAATACGTCCTTCCATTTGTTTATCACGTGACATCCCTACGGCAACTTGCAGTATTTGCTTATGTGGAAGAGTAACAATGGGAGTAGTGAAATATATATTTTAGCTTTTCTTACTGTAATATAAAAACCAGAAATCAAGACAGCTATCATCGTGTGACCAGTCAGTTCTTTGGAGTCTGCTGGATCTTCACAATTAGAAGATGTGAAGATCACTGAAAAAACAAACTTAATTGTGTACATTTTCTTTGTTGTTTCAGAATGAAGGCACAGTTGTAAAGTTACTGTAATTCATATCTGCAGTCTAATACAGACACTCCCTTAAGCATAAGGCAGACCTTGCAAGATCATTTTAAATGTAACTTTTTCCATCTTTCTAGTGATACAAAACAAAGCGGGCTTCTTAGTTACAGATCAAGACGCTACTGACTTGTGCTCTGCCTTTGTGCTCTTCGGTGTCTGTATATCCTAAACTGGTGCCATTGAGTAGTATGGTACCTTAATGTAACAATGAAACTTCGTTTTATCCTGCAACAGAAAGGTGGTGAAAGAAGTAAAATAAATTCATGCTGATAATCCCTATGATAATCTCCAAAATTGAACTGGTCTTGTTAAAAGCCTACAAAGTTTGTTTCACAGCTTCCAAGAGGATTGCATCTTTTTTTACTGTACCATATTCATGTAATTATATACAACACATTTTGGCCCCACTCCCACAAGCCGATCTATGTGAATAGAGCCTGATGCCTGTGTGGAACCCCAGTAAAGTCTGTACAAATCAGCTTTCAGGATCAGGGCCGTTCTTTGTCTCTTGATAACAGCATTGTTTGTAGGTTGTATAGAAAAATACCTTTCTCCACAAGATATGCTGTCTATATAATAATATCTGTTTTAAAGAACACAGAAGTGCATCAGTTGGATAATATTGTTCTAGTTATAAAAATAACTCCTTAAATGTTAAGTTGTAAACTAATATTTACTTTCTTTAAATTGCTTGTAGACCTCTGTCATGTAACTTTGTCTTAAGAAACTTATTGCCACATCTTGCATATCATTTTGTAATTTATTAAATTCTTTATGAAAATTTTGGGGAAGGAATATTAGTTTTTCAGAAGTCATACAATGTTGAGTTTAAACAGTGCACAGCTGTTTTTAATAACCTCTTTCAGTTGATGTTTTGAACAGTTAGCATTTTCCTCCAGCTAAAAATATTAAACCAATATTGCTATGTCAACTTGGTTTTCCAGGAGTTAAATGTCTCTGTGTAATAGGTTCAAGTATGTAAAGCTTCCTGAGTATCGGTTCAAATGTAAAACCATTATTTTTATTAAATGTAGAATATATAAAGAATTAAAGATGTGGGATCAAGGTGGACAGCCTTGGCAGCAATGGCCTTTGAACCAGCAACAGTGGATGCAGTCCTTCCAGCATCAGCAGGATCCAAGTAAGTAAATAACAAGATTTGTGCTATGAAAATACAATTTAATTTATCTTTTGTAATCTGAATTTTAGTCCCTGGATTACAGCATGACTATGGTTACTCCTTTCTTATACCAGTTATTGAGCAATTGTATTTCTGATGTTCTTCTGAACCATCACAATTCTTAGGCACAACGATGCTTACAGTGTTTGTTTTTCCCCCCACCCGTTGATTTTTAATATGTACAGTACGAGTAAGTGAATTGATTTGTCTTGGGTTGGTAAACTATCAACAGACTATAATCTATTCCCAACAGTTAGTCTGCCTTATTTGTTCTTGATTTTTGTTGCCTTAGTGATTCTTGATGGCTCTTGGCCTTTCTTTTCAGAAACATTGGCTTTTGGCTAAGCTGAGTCATGAGAAACCTTGTATTTGAGAATGCCAGCTTTACTAGGAAATGCCTGTATGGTAAAGTGTGCATGCAGATGTGTTTAAAAATCACTTCAGTGAAATCTGTTTTTGTGTAGATGGATATATTATTTATTTTGGTTACAGTAATGTGAATGGTGTGAAAGATGCTTTTCAAACACATAAGATGGTCCCTGCCCAACTAGGGTACGCAGAATGCTGGCAGACACATATGTCTTTAGTTCTGTGTTTTTTGTCTGTTGCATAAACTATTCTACCTAGAGATTATATGCTGACTTTATGATGTCTAATACTTATTATGACAGTATCTTTGTGAACGGATGGGTCTGTGATAATTCACCAGTGGTGTAACCCCAAACAAGTTATTTTCCCCCCTATTCTTGTAAAGATAAATTGCATAACAGAGGTGAGGTAACATACAGGAGGGGAAAGATGGTCTTGTAGTGCATGCAGAGGACTAGTGACCCAGAGACCTGGAGTTTTATTTAAATATTTACCACAAACAAGTTCCTTAACCTTTCTGTGTTTGTGTTTCTATAAAATATGAATATTTACAGCTGCCTAACTTGGATCTTGACAGTAAATTCATTAATATTTATAAAGTGCTTTTCAGATGTAAAGCACTATATAATTTTTAAAATAACAGTTTTTAGTGTTCTGCAGAACTAAAACTGATATAGATGAGAATTGTAGAAAATGAGAAGTGCTCAAAATACACGTGGAGGCAAAAGGTTATTATGACGAAACACAAGTTATGTCCTCCATAAATAATAACACAGCAGTATATGACAGCAAATTCATGAAAAATGGAAAATCTGCTTTTAAACTAGATGATTAGCAAATGGAACTCTGTGCTCCTGTTTGTACACATCTGTACACAGATCACCTAAATCAAGAGTAATTAATGTATAGTTATTCACTTTGAAGTATGTTGTACCTGTTGCCTACTGTTCTTGGCACACTTCCATTTGCTTCTATTTCCTGTGCTAGTCTCTTGCTTTAATGCAAGGTGTGATGGTGGGAGAAAAAATGTGGAACAAAAAAGTAACGAGTCCAATCTCAAAGCAGAACAGACAATAGTTAAGAAAACATTATGGGAGAATAGACCAGGTAAAATGAGGAGTGACAGAGAAAAGGGAACAAAAAAGGAGTAGGAACTCAAAAGACAATTATAAGAAAATAAAAGATCATTTTAACACACACTACAAAATATGTTCTCTAACTATAAATCTTCCTTAAACTTAACTTCACTAAGTTTAGAATTTACAGTTTACATCTTTTTAAAATCTGAATTTGTATTCTTCACTCTCAACAAGAATACAACTACCATCCATTCAAGTAATGATAGGAAAACTAAAACAGTATGTATAGTATACATGTAGAGAAACTCCACTGCAACAGTATGCACGTAGACGTTGACAAATTTGCAGTCGACGATAAAAATGTAATTAACTACATGCAATGAGTCAGCTGCAAGGTAATTGTTGTAGATAAATAAAGTGATTCTTCTGTTGAGAGAATATATGTATATCTCACTAATAGAATTGAATTTTGGAAGTTTAAATACTGAAATGGTAAAGTTTTTTCTTAATTTGTTTTAGGCCAGATTGATTGGGCTGCATTAGCTCAGGCATGGATTGCCCAACGGGAAGCCTCGGGGCAGCAGAGTGTGGTGGAACAACAAGGAATGATGCCAAATGGACAGGATATTTCCGGAATAGAGCCTGGTCCAAACAACCATGGTAATTTTCAAGGGGATCCCAACTTCAACAGAATGTGGCAGCCAGGTTTGTCTTTTTCTATTCCCCCCAGCCCCCCATCTCTCCCATATTTTAATTCTTTATTCGGTAATTTGGTGAATATGTATTTATATTATGCACTGTTTCTCTATTTTGTGTGAACGTGTGTGTGTGTCACCCTCCCCATTGCATCATTCACTTACTTCTGACAACATGATCTCTACACTCAACAAATAGCTGGTTCAGGGATGGGAAAGAGTACAGTCATGAAGATTTTACAGCACAATCTAGTCATTTGTAATTTTCATAGGCACCCAGGTAGTTTGTGTGTGTGTATGTGTATATATATATATATACACACATACATATAATAGTCTTTGGGTTTGTCTTTGAATTTTAATATAGGAAGGTGAACGCATGTGTTTGGTTTTTCCCCCCGTGAGATTCAGTTACTTGTTTCATTTCTTATTCCCAGGTCGGTAGGAGCTGGAGCATTGAAGGGCACACTGTGCTCTTGAGGAAGAGAGCACCTATTGTCATTCTGTTGCAACCCTTGTAGCTGTTTTGGGCAATGTTTTTGACAGGTTATGGAATGAGTTCTGCCAGTACTTAGCTGGTAGGATGCTTGCAGTGGTGTTTTTTCAAGGCACAACAGCTTGGAGACCAGAAAGGGCAGAGGTCTCCTTGTGAAATATACTTGTATTGTATGTGTCTTATTTTTTGAGGTTATCTGCTCTCCCCAGGTCTTGTCCTACCCATTATATACACCGCACATGGGATGCCTATAGTTAAGATTAACTGAGCATTTACAATAAAATGGGTCAGTTTCGGTTAATTATAACTTTCTCAAAAAATTAGTTTTTGGCTGAAATGTGTGAAATGTGTTTTTTCCCTATCAAAGAAATTTTTGTCCTGAAAGTTTCATTTTAAAAAAATAAATAATAGAGCTGATTTCAAACAGAGAAGGAGTAGAAGAATTGCAGTTTTACTGCCAAGAATTATTTTGCAAACATTTTCTTTTGCAGTTTTTAAAAAACAGATCTAGCACATCTGCAGAATGTAATGGCAATTTGAAATTTGGCAGGAATGCAGTTTCTAAGTCTGTAGCTAGTTTTTTATTAGTCCAGTGAAAATTGCTTTTGATTTTACAGTTACAAGGGAGGGGAAAAAAATCCCAAAATCTGCACTCGTGCACTGAATTATGTTTAAAAGATTAAAACAATGATTTCCCAAAGTTCTGTTGGCACTTTGGCAAATGTGCCTACGTGAACTGAAAGTCTGTTTCAATGAAAATTTCCAATCTCAGACCATTACTTGTGGTGCATAGACATGCTTAACAAAGTGGAGTAGAATGTCAGGTTTGAAAGGTAGAAGTTATGTGGTATATAGTGAAGGAGGAAGAAGAATGTGGTTAAGTCACTGAATTGGGACATTAAAGATCCAGGGGAGTCATGGCCGCAGTATGCAGCTCTGCAGAGGATCTGAGCAGTGCTGCTTTCCACAGGGAGCTGCAGTAAGTAGAGTAGCCCTCAGGGCTGTCTAAATTACCCCCGGAGCAGCCCCAGGGTGCAAAGGTGTCTTAAGGGCGCCTTAGTCCTTCCACCCCCGGTCTTCAAGTTCTGTGCTGCCACCTCTAAGATATGCAGTACTGAATCTTGCCTATAATGTTTGCAAGGTTTACAGTTGTTTTTTTGTTTTGTTTTGTTTTGTAGTTTTGTTCTGACTAACTTTCTGCATTGTAATGTAAACATAGAGAACTTGACATAGAAATGTTGAATCATTATTGAGTGGCTATGTTTCTAGTGGGGTCCTGGGGGATTTTATGCCATTTAATATTTTTATCAATGATGTGGAAAAAACAAAGTAATTATTGATCAGGTTTGCAGAATATACAAAGATTGGAGGAATAGTAAATAATTGTTCTGTCAGTGCCCTGTCCTCTTAATATCTGACTCAATTAGTAAGATGGAGGCAAGCAAACAATATTTATTTCACTACAGCCAAATGTAAAGTCATGCATTTAGTAACAAAGAATATGCATCTAGGAACATAGTGACAGGATGAGGGACTCTGTCCTTGGAACCAGAAACTCTGAAGAAGACTTGTGTCATGGTGGATGATCAGCTGAACCTGAGTTGCAGTGCAATACTGTGGCTGAAAGGACTGTTGCATTCCTTAGGATGCATAAATAGGAATCTTGACGACTAAAGAGATTACCTTACTCCTGTATTTGGTATTGGCCTAACCACTACTGGTATACTTTGTCCACTTCTGGTGTTCATACTTCAAGAAGGATGTTTCAAAATTGGAGAAGGTTCAGAGAAGAGCCATGAGAATGATTAAAGGATTTGAAAGCCCTGCCTTATGGTGATAGACTCCAGGAGCTTCATCTGTTTAGCTTATCAAAGAGTAGGTCGAGGGGTGACTTGATCACATCTATAAGTATCTACATGGGGAACAGAAATTTGATATTAGAGGGCTCTTTAGTTTAGCAGACAAAGGCATAACTAGATCCTGTGGCTAGAAGTTGAAACTAGACAAATTCAGACTAGGAATAATTTAGATTGTGGTGGATTCTCCATTGCTGGAGATTTTTAAATAGAGATTGGATGTCTTTCTAAAAGATATATGCTATAATTCAACCACATTGTTTGGATTTGAAGCAGGAATTAATTCAGGGGTATCAGAGTAGGTGGTTATAATGGCTCCTCCTAACCCTAATCTATGGCTATATATCTGTTTATACCGACCTGACTCCTTATCGGACAAAAGCTGAAAGTCTTGTTTTCTGGCACTTCATGAGATTGATGGGTTAAGAACATTTATTATTTGTCTAAGTCTCACTGTTAACTTCATACTGAATTTTATTCTAAATCCTGAACAGAATGGGGAATGCCTCACCAACCTCCACATCCACCTCAAGATCAGCAGTGGATGCCTCCAGCCCCTGGTCCAATGGAAATTGTTCCTCCATCTGAAGACAGCAACAGTCAGGATAGTGGGGAATTTGCCCCTGACAACAGGCATATATTTAACCAGAACAATCACAACTTTGGGGGACCACCCGATAACTTTGCAATGGGGCCAGTGAACCAGTTTGACTATCAGGTGAAACATATTTGTTGCTTTAATATTGTAGACGTACAGAGTCCCTTCTGTGGAAGTGTTCCTCTAAGAATATCTAGCGGCGACTCTCACGCTTCAGTTCTACAAACAACAAGAAGTCTGTTAGCTGCTAAATCTTAGCAGCTAAGATACATTTTAACACCATGCAAAATACCTTATGCATACAGAAGAAGACTTTAGAGTTTTCAGTTCTGAGGCCAAACAAGATTTTTTTCCGTACAAATAATGAGAAATGGTTATGTGCAAGATTAAAATGAGTCAGTGTTTTCCAGTATATAATTAACACGACAAAATTGTGTAAAAGAAAAGAGCATTAAATAAAGTTAAGAAAATAATATACCTAAATATACTAGAAAATGTACTATAGGGCAGTGGTTCTCAACTGGGGATCTGCGGCCCCCGGGGGGTCCACGAGCCCTTTCAGGAGATCCACGGAACCCCACGGCTGAAACCCAGTGCCCCGAGCCTAGCGCTGAAGCTGGGAGCTGCATGGGGCTGAAGTTGGCGGCCCCTCCCCCACCCCACGCAGTCAGGAGCAGCGCGGGGCTGAAGCCGGCAAACCTCCCCTCTGAAGCTGGGAGCTGCACTGGGAGTCCCCCGCCTGCCCATACATAGCCCCTAGCTACCCCCTGCCTGCACACAGCCCCTAGCTCTCCCCTCCCTGCACCCTGAGCAGTTTTCAGTCTTTTTGAACTGAGTCCATCCCCCCGATCCGTCTCCCCCGCCCTTTTGAGTTATATTTTTTGGTTGCATCCCTACACAGCCCAGACAGGCTGGGTGGCCTCCTGAGTGAGTCGGGGGTGGAGGTGGCGCTCCCTTCCTGGACCCCGCTGTGCGGAGTTGGTTCAAGCCCCACCACCTCTTGCGCCTCCCATCCCCCCACTCCATAGAAGTAAAACTATGCCTATGTGTGCCCAGAGCCCTGAGTCTCCACCCTGCCCCCGCTGGGCCCTGGTGTTTTTATAGCATGCTGAGGGGAGCCTCAGCAAGAAAAAGGTTGAGGACCCCTGCTATAGGGAATAGCCCTGCTTTTGCCGGGAGATAGACTGGAGGATCCAATTGATCTTATCCCTCTCTATCTTCTGTGAGTCTATGAATAAACAATTATTTTAAAAAAGATTCACATCCAATTTTTTTCTTTACTCTTGCAAACAAGTTATGTGTAGTGTATATAAAGAATAGATTTTTTTTTTAAAGTATTACAGTGAGGGGTGTTGTCCAAATCTCTCTATCCAAAGAATTTACTCTATTCCCACCTCCCCCACTCCCCAATTTTCAATGGTATTGTATGATCAAACCTGTTTAAAATAAATTATTAACACACACTACCTTTTGGAACATCTACCTCATATTCACAGACAATAGAAATCTGTGGGGAAGACTGACAAAAGGCATAGGAATTTATTTCTATTTTCTATCCTTTCTGTACTCATAAATTTTAGTGCCAGGCATCATTGTTAGATGTGAGGTGAGCCATCTATTTTTAAATACTTTAGGCTATAAAAGTTTTCTGTCTTCTGTTACTGGACAAAGTTTTATAGAAAACTTCTCAGAATCCTGTAAAAATGGTACTGAAAGTCCACCTTGTAGCAGATGATGCAGTAAATGGTACTATATTTAAAATTCCAGTGGAAGTACTAAATGTCTGTTATTTGAATAACCAAAAGAATATAATAAAACATTGATTTTAAAAAGAGCAAAAAAAATCAGATGTTTTAAATTTAAATTTAAAACATTTTTCTTTTTTAAAATAACCTATTTAAGTTTCAAATTAAGACAACCTGTGTTAAATCCTAAACTTCTTATAAATATTAAAGTAATTTAAATTGAATTAAAATATTAAATGGTACATGTTTTCTGTCAAAATTTTCAATAAAATCATATACTGAGCTGGTGGGAGTCACTGGCTAAGCACCTGGAACTAGAGTTTGTTGAATTACTAAGCCAGCTTTTGATAGTAGTAGCAGATATCTTCGTTTCAGATTATTCAGATAGTTCAATGGCTAGTTCATTCAAAGTTAAAAAGTTGATTGGAGTTGAAAAAGAAGAAAAGTTTGTTTTCCTCTTCCAGTCTGTGAATAAAAACTCCGTGTGAGAGAATGAGATCTACTCATTCTAAAATCTTGAAGGACATGGTAACCCGAAACAGTCAGTTCAATTTATTAACTACAGATAGCTCTTATTATTTTTACGTGTTTGTATTGTTGCAGTGCCTAGTAGGATTAGTCATGGACAGGATATAGTACTTTTCTTAATAATCAGTTTTAAATGCAAAACATGTTTTGATAAACTTGTTTTTTATGTATCCAGCACATTTAAGGGAGTTTTAGTTAACTAATAAAAAAAATTAAAATGCTGTTTTTGTGCATTTTTAATTGAATTCCAGTTTGCATGCAAATAGAGCTTGACACAAATTACACATAAAAATGAACCTAGTAAATAAGAAATGTATCATACATATAATAGGTATCATTTCAAACATAATAAAAAATGTAAAAAATTAAATATATGTTAAGCTGTATAATTGCTTAAATAAATGTGCATAGATATAGTGTGTCCCCTGGTTAACAAAGAGTTATATCAAATTTAGTGTAGAGGGTATATGTAGTTGTAAATAAGCATGTTTTAATGGTTTCCAACCAATGAGAATCAACCTTTTTTTAAAAGAAAATAAACTAAGTAGTACAAATGCAAAACAAGATTAAAATAAGGTTTCCTGCTTGTTTTAAATCATGCAGAAAATTGGCACTTTAAATAATTTTGACTTAAATCACCCTGTCATAAAATATTTGATGCTTGCAGCCTTATACCTTTACACCATCCTTTCAAATGGATTTGATGGCTATTTCTAGGCACCAACTATAACATGCAGTCATCAGTGCCACAACTTTGGAACTCTGAATTGCATGGCAGTTTGGTAGGAATGCAAGGACTGTACCAAACTTGCATATAAATGTGTGCATTATTTTGATCAGCCATAATATATCTTTTTATTTGTAACATCCTCGATAGATGAGTGGAGATTGCAGGTAAAGTCCTGCAACAAGCAACAAAAAGTTGGAGCTTTTCACCCATGTCCTCAAGTTGTAGTCAGAGAGAGAGTGGGTGATTGCACATCCGCACTTCAGGACTCTGTGTGCTACTTTGACCCCCAAGCTGCACTTTGTGCACCCCAGCTTTAACTGAGTATTCTGGTGATAGTTGGTAGTGAATTGGTTAATATTGACTGCAGCTAGATGGCTATCAGACTTCAGTTTTAAGAGGCAGTGAAAAGGGGTTGTCTGCAGCCCATTCATAGATTCATTATGGTGTCCATGCATTGGTTTGCATTCTAAAATCTATTTTCAAAACCAGAAGTTCTTAAATAAATGTCACTTTTTAAATGAAAATGACACTTTAGATTTTGGGGACCATAGTAAAAGAGGTAGAAAGACCATAGTTAGGTAGAAAAATCCATGATTTCAATTTGCATGGACTTCTGTTTCACTTACACACACGTGCGTGCACACATGCTATGTGGAGCCCAAGGAATAAGTTTAGAGTGCATTGTATTAAATGTGAAGAAAAATGAACTGCATTACTCTTTCAGCATGGGGCTGCTTTTGGTCCACCCCAAGGTGGATTTCATCCACCTTACTGGCAGCCAGGACCACCAGGGCCACCAGGTCCTCCAGCACCTTCAGCGCCTCCCCAGAACCGAAGGGAAAGGCCCTCATTCAGAGACCGTCAACGTTCACCCATCGCGATGCCTGTGAAGCAGGAGCCTCCACAGATTGGTACATGTTAACGACACTTTAATGAAAGAAACCCAAAAACATGATTTCAGAGATGGTTTTCATTGTAAAAAGAAATGTAATGTTTGAAATCTGTAATTACAACTTTAGAAAAAAAATTTGCTATTATTATTGGGTGAGAAATATGTATCTTTTTTTATTTTTATTTTTTCCTTCTGACAAAACTATAAATCTCTGACATGCAGATGCTGTGAAACGTAGAACCCTTCCTGCTTGGATTCGTGAGGGTCTGGAAAAGATGGAACGAGAAAAGCAGAAAAAGCTGGAGAAAGAGAGAATGGAACAGCAACGTTCTCAGATGTCTAAAAAAGAAAAGAAAGCAAGTGAGGAAGCTGAAGGAGATGGTCCACGGTTACCTCAGAAAAGTAAATTTGTAAGTAGAAACATTTGCTTTTGATCTAGATATGTATTTTCCTGAAAGGTCTTAACATTTCTCTCTTCTCTTGTAGATAAAGAGAAACTATTTTTCAGTTTACAACACTTCTTTGTTAACTCATGTTAAAAATTAAGTTTGTGTCAACTGCAGTGCCACTTACCTGATCTTTGTAAATTCTTAGTAGATAATGGGCAAAAGTTTAAGCATAGCTTAAGTAATAATAAATATTCTTTGGTTTGTAATAGCAAAGAGGAAGTGATAAAATTGGCCTTTATTTTCTGTTGGCATAAATTGGTAATTGGCAGAGACTAGTAGGCAGTCCATGCTTCTATGGTAAAGAATTGAACCATTTGTATTAGGACTAGTTTGAGTACAAATGTATCAGTGAATACATGCTTGCCAAACTGAACCAATTTAGGGAGCCTTATGCTGTAGCCTTGTGTTTGTGGTAGTGCTTCCTAAACAATTTGCAGTGCTGGATACCTATCCTACAGTGACCATATCACTGCATAGGTGGCCTTTCTGGACACAGAGGGGTCAGGTGAGCAGTGGAGAGCCTTCAGTTTTTCTCCTTGGGCAGCTGCCTTGCCTGACGAATATCCTAGGTTGTTGGTTGAGGGTCCTCTCTTTGGACCCCGTAGTCAGATTCCTCCAATTCATGCATAAATCCCGTTCACTTGGGAAAAAGTATCTCCGTTGATCCCCTCACATTATTTACTCTACACCCTGCCTCCAGTAACAGCTTTGTGTGTCCTAACCAAAAAGAACCACCATGGCTTGTCTTCTGCAAATACTGGTTTGACGGTACATCTGAAGATTATCAAATCTGCATTGCAGCTGGTGATTTATGGTGGATTTCTGGCTCCAAGGGCTTGTAGAGTGGGAAGGGGGATCACTTACTTGTTTGGAGGGCTGTTTTGCTTCATTCTGAAGTGCTCTATTTCAATTTCTGTTGAGTACCATAAATAGAAACTGCCTTGTTTTAATTATGAATTTATCCTGAAGTATGCAATGTTCTTCTTATAGGACAGTGATGAGGAAGAAGATGACATTGAAAACACAGAAGTTGCAAGTGTTGGAAAAGTCAGTAGGAGTCCCTCTCCTGCTCCTCAAGAGGAGCAAAGTGAACCAGAAATGACAGAAGAAGAAAAGGAGTATCAAATGGTATAAATAACATAGTTCTCTCAAAAGCGTGTTCGTCGATACATATGTGTCTGTTTTTAGGCATAGAAGAGCAGTTGTGCTTTTCTATGCCTAACATTTTACATAAATATGTAACATAGATTGTATAATGTAATGGGATTATATATGGAGTCGTGCGTGTCTCCAGTTTAACATAGGGATAAGCATTTCCACGTCAGGGAGAATGTACTTACATACGTGTGTACATACATGTGTGTACCATACCATATATGTGAAGTTGATAGCTATCTGATAAGCTGTAAAAGAAATACAATATACATATGCATTTTTGCCCACCTCACTGATCTTCGTCCACTAATAATTCTAACATTCCAACTCCCACCCCACCCCACCCCTCTACATTTTGCTAAAAATACAGTTTTTTGAAGCCCAAGAATAGCAAGATTAAGTCTTGGGCCAGGAGCAACTTTTCTAACAAAAAAAAAAAAATATTTGAAGTGCAATATCACTTGTGGTGTTGCATGATGAGAAGTGGGAGCTTGTTTCCCAGTATGACCTAGTATTCATTGGAGGGTCTCTCTCTCCTACGTATAAAAAAGCTATTGCAGGTGACTTGCTGTTTTTATGGTTCTTTCTGAACCCTCTACAACTGAAGTCCTGGTATTTAAGGCCCCAAACCTGCAAAGTTGTATGCATGAACTTTATTTTAATGAAAGTAGGTAATTGTGCAATCTGTAATAGTGGGATTTCATACCCTGCTTCTGTATATGAAATGCTTATGATTATAGGTCAGTGTGAGAGTCCAGACTGTTTGGATTTTTTCAGTTGGACTTAACTTCCAAACTACTTCAGAGTCCTAATTTTAACTGATCTTTTGTATAGAAAAAATAAGTAAGTAAAAGGAACCAAATTATGGTTTTACACCCAAGAAAAGCAGTGGGGTTGCATATGTGTAACAAAGTGTAGAATTTGGTCCAAATACTTTGCTTACAGTGTTGTTTAACATTATTTTCTTCAGATGATGTTGACAAAACTGCTGCTGACAGAGATTCTTTTAGATGTCACAAATGAAGAAATTTATTATGTAGCCAAAGACGTACATCGTAAAGCAACTAAAGGTATGCTTTTCTTTTTTAGTTTGTTGAGTGAATATTCTATATTTGCATGTTTTTAGAACATTTTACCCCATAGCAACTGTTCCCAAGAGCAATCAATATATAATGCATCTGATTTGCTAGAGCTCAAATCCAGTAACCATATACTGTTGTCCTGTGCAGTGTATTGTGAGTTACTTCAGTTATTCCATTTCTTTCATATAATTCATTTCTTTAGTTATGATGGTATCTGTGTGTTAATGGCTTTTGCAGTGTAGATATCTATTTCTTAATGCTATTGTTTTACCTCAAACTTTTAGTTGATCAGAAATGAAAGGAGACAAATATGAATCCTCAAGTAGCTCATTTTGTTTCACTGTTAACAAGCCACTCTATATATAACAGCAGGTGATTTTTTTTCTATATAATTGAGTAAAATTAAATATGTAAATACTGGTATTTGAAATATATATGCAGATGCTGTAACTTGGAAACGGATCTATGAATATAGATTTGTGGTTTGCAAGTGACTATTAACTCACGTTTATAATGTGAAACTTTTACATGGTGAGAAAATCTAGGACTGGTTTTAAATGGATGATACGTTTTTAATGTTTCTTCTCTCCCTCCAAAAAACAGCAATAGTAGTAGATTTAACAATACCATAGAATCTCATGACTATGAAATCGTGGCTATTTGTGTTAACATGTTGTTCCTGTTGTTGATGTGATACAAAGCTCCTGCAAAACAGCTGGCACAGTCCAGTGCACTGGCTTCCCTCACTGGGCTCGGTAAGTATGTTCCTTATTTTTGAGAGGGGCTTAATGGGGAGATCACTCTTACCTTGCATTTCCAGAAATTGTGTTTTGAAACTAGGTTGTAATTACCCTAATAATTTAAGGGTCATTCTGCAACCTTTACTCATGTTGGGTAGGACCTTACTCTACAAGTTATCCCACAGATTTCAGAGGGATAATTTGTGGAGTAAGGAACTAATCATATGAGTAGAGTATCAGAATCTTGCCTAAGCTTGTAAATTGGTAAACACATGAGAAGTACACTTACCTTTTTTTGGCTGGATAGTTTACTTGATAACTAATCTTAATAGGATGGTTTTTGAATTGTTCCAGGAGCAAACTACAGTCTTTTTGAAGGAAGATCACTATTTTTATGCATTACTCCCTTTTTGATCCAGCCTATGTTAACCGTGGGTAACAGTGGACAACATAACTGATAAAAATGTAAAGCTCTGGTTTGAAAAAAAAAAAAAAGCCTATTCAGATGTTTGGAATAAATTTATACTTTCATTGAAAAACTACACACTTACTAAAGCTCCCATATCCACGATTATCAATTTGAAGATGTACAGGATGTGAAGTGTAGAATTGCATTCTGAGATGTAATAGGAAAAGCTCTTTCCCAATGTTGTCATCTTACCGTAGTCTAGTAGCAGTGCTACAATAAAATGTCAATGATCATGTTCTGTGAACTTTGTTGGTGAACACCTTTACATGAGGTGAAATGTTCTCTGTCCCAATTATTCAGATGTTTTTAAACTAATTCTAATAAAGATCAAGAGAACCTCAAATGGAAAGAAAGTAAATTGCCTCTGTGTCAGATGTTTAAGGTTACTTTGTATCAGTCCAGTATATACTCCGATCTTTCTTTTGGGGGCGAGGGAAGTCCATTTCTTTTTCATCTCTGTACCTTTTGACGTACAGTATTTTCTAAACCACAGTAGAAAAGTTGATATGGCATTCAGGAATTCTAAGCCCTGGACAACTGAAGGCTGCCGAAGTCATTGCAGAGATGTCTTCAGGGACAGGGTCCCAGGCATTTCACTGCTTTGTCTGTGCGCTTGCTGATACATGGGAAGGCATTGTTACTGGCTCCATATGGAGCTTTTTTTGCCCTTCCATACAATGAGAAAAGTGCCATGATCACTGTGGTTGCTTGCTGAGAAATAGACAAGCTGTTCCAGAAGGAGTAAACCCAGATAATAAGCATCAGTACAGAAATGGGGGCCTTGAACACTCCAGTCAACCAGCATTGGCACTTCCCTCAGAATAAGTGGCTTCTTCAGAGAAGAGAAAGTGAAAAAAGGGCAATGTACTCTCCTCTTTGCCCCACAGAAATATTAAGAACAAGGCTTAATCTTTCCTCGTGATAGACTGGGCTTTATGCACGCAGGTGGACTGGGTGGTTATGGATCAGGAGACAGTGAAGATGAGAGGAGTGACAGAGGCTCTGAATCATCTGATACTGATGATGAGGAACTACGACACAGAATCAGGCAAAAACAGGAAGCATTTTGGAGAAAAGAGAGAGAACAGCAACTATTACTAGAAAAACAGCTAGAAGGTAAGTCACTTAAATGTGTTCCTGCTGTAAAAACCTACGCATGCATACTTTTTACAACTTAGTGGAATATGTGTGGGGTACTGATATATATATTCAGGCTAAAACGTATGGAGCCTTATATAAAAATGATGTTCTTCAAGTGATTGTTCATGTCCACTCCAAGCAGGTGTATGTGTGCTGCGTGCACGCCAGCCGGAAGATTTTTTCCCCTTGCAGCGTCCGTAGGGTCAGCCTGGGCGCCCCCTGGGGTGGCGCCTTCATGGCGCCCAATATCGGGTCCCCACCAACCCCCCACACCCCTTCAGTTCCTTCTTATCGCCCGTGACGGCTACAGCAAAGGGCGGCTACTTTGCTCACTCTTACAGCAAGCGCCTTAGCAGTGTCTTTGTTCTTAGTGTAAATAGTTTTTTTCTATAGTTATACTTGTCATATAGGTAGTAGTGTTTGGTTAGATAGTTCGTTTCCCCTTCGGGGGTATGCCCGGGCCTCTGGGGTTTAAACTCTGTGAGTCCTGTGGAAAGTTTATGCCCAAGAGTGATCCTCGCTCGTCTTGCCTGCGGTGCCTGGGTGAGACTCACCAAAAGGACAAGTGCCGCATTTGCAAGGGGTTCCACCCAAGAACCCTTAAGGACAGAGAGCAGAGACTAAAACTCCCGCTCATGGAGGCAGCTCCAAGACCATAATCCGATCCGGGACCCAACGACCCGGCACTGAGGACATCCTCTTCAGTGCACAGCGCTCTGGTGCCAATGGCGTGCGAAACGGGCCCGGCTAAGGACTCTAAAGCCCACCGGCACCGCCACTACTCAGGACATAGGGCATCGGCCTCAGTTCGGCACCATTCTCCATCTCCGGTGCCGGTAAAGAAGAAGAGGCCAGTGAGGGACCGATCACCACCCTTGAAGCCTAAGGGGCCGGCGCCATCCACAAGTGGCTCGGCACAGACCGCCTCTGCCTCACTTCAGCCCAGGGTTTCGTTGACTCCTGCCCTGGCCGGGGTCCAGTCGAGTCCGTACCCTCCTTGGTCACCGGACCATCTGGTGGACATACAACCACCATCGACACCGGAGGCGTTTGAGGCGGCAACGGACCTGATGCGCCTCCCGTGCCATCCTCCCCCAAAGGGAGGGACAAATCTCTGGCGACCACACGCCCCCTGTTCCACTCCAAGAGTAAGGCAACCATGATGGCTCGTCGGTCTCCATCTCCGGCACCGCCTGCACAGACGCAGGAAGCGCATTGCTCCCCAGAATCAAGTCGTCGTTGGTTGGCAACCCGGGGGACTGCTCCTCCATGGTGGTCTTATTCGGAGACCTCGGAGTCGGAGGTAGACTCAGCTCGATCTAGCAGATTGCGGAGCAGAAGGTCCTGGTCCCGGCGCAGTCACCAACCAGACCCGGCACCTGCTCAGTGGCCCTTCTGGACACCCTGGGCGTACCATCAGAGCCAGGGTCAAGTCCATGGTCCACGCTCCAGAACAGTGTCGGCGTCGTTCGTGCCACAGTCAGTGCCGGCACCGCCCATGACAGCGCCGCCCTCGAGCAGAGTGGGCCTGCCGACTCACATGGTTTTGGCACCGATACCTCAGTCAGCTTCGGCACCGGCTCTCCAGGTGACGGCACGGGTGGAAGCCTCAGCTCCGTCCCTACCGACCCCGACGGTCTCGGTCCTGCCGGATTTATCTGCCCTGGCGCTGGCTGGGGTGCAGAGTTCTTCATTGGTGCCGGCTCCACAGCCCGAGTACCGCATGCTGAGGGACCCCAGGGGGGCCAAAGGTAGTGAACTGGGCCCACCTCTGCTTCTCTCTTCCTTGTCCTCACCCGATGAAGCAGTCGCGGGGACTTCGGCCCCAGCTTTGGAGGACAACCGGGTTCTTAAACAGCTTTTGAGGCGGGCCGCCCAAAGCCTGGGGATTCAGGCAGAGGAGGTGGAAGAGGATTTAGACCCTGTCATGGACATCCTGGCTCCCTCCGGCCCATCCAGGGTTGCATTGCCATTTATCAAGTCGATAACTGAAACATATAAGAACTTGTGGCAAATTCCTGCTTCTCTGGCACCTACAGCCAAGAAATCTGAGTGCCGCTACTTTGTTCCCTCTAGAGGGTATAAACATCTTTACACCCCCCCCTCCTCTGGTCTCTTTGGTGGTCGACGTGGCCAATCAGAGAGAACGTCAAGGGTTTCAAGGCTCCACCCCTAAAAACAGGGATGCCAAGAAACTGGACCTGTTTGGCCGGAAGGTCTACTCGACAGCAGGCCTACAACTTCTTATAGCCAACCAGCAGGCCATAATAAGCCGCTACAGCCATAACACGTGCTCGTCTATGGCTAAGTTTACAGAACTTCTGCCCCAGGAAGCTTGGGAGAGTTCTCTGCGCTCGTGGAGGAGGAGAAACTGGTCTTGTGAGCGTCTTTGCAAGCGGCCTTGGACGCTGCGGATGCGGCCTCCTGCACTTTGGCCACAGGGGTGGTTATGAGGAGAGGCTCCTGGCTACACGTCTCTGGTCTTCCCGACAAGGTCCAGCAGACCATTCAAGACCTTCCCTTCGAGGGTGTATCTCTCTTCTCCGAGAAGGCGGATAAGAGACTTCACAGATTGAAGGACTTGAGGGCTAGCCTTCGTTCGCTGGGGCTTCACACGCCTGCTACCCAGCGCAGACATTTTAGGCCTCAACCTGCCCCTCGTCCTTACCAACCCCAAAACCCCCATGACGCTCCGCATAGGCGGAACAAGAGCACTCAGAGAAGGCAACGCCCTCTCTCTGGACAAAGCTCGGGCCAGCCTAGGGCCCCACAGGGCTCTAGACCACCCTTTTGAGGGTACGGTTGAGGACTGCTTGCCAGTACGACCTTTGGATCCTTCCCATCTTACTTTCTCGTCCCGTCTATCCGTGCCAGGTCCCAAATTACTTCAGACCGATGGGTGCTCCACATGGTAGAGAGGGGATATTCCATCCAATTCTGTACCCTCCCGCCTCCTCAGCCCCCTTCCCCGTCCCTCTTCAGGGACCCCTCTCACGAGCAACTTCTAATTCAAGAGGTGCAGTCCCTCCTATCGGGGACAGTGGAGGAGGTTCCTCAGGAGCTATGGGGCAAGGGTTTCTACTCCCGGTATTTCCTCATACCAAAGGCTAAGGGGGGGCCTCAGACCCATACTGGACCTGCGACAGCTCAAAAAGTACATAAAGAAACTCAAGTTTCGCATGGTCTCGCTAACCTCCATTATCCCCTCACTGGATCCAGGAGACTGGTATGCTGCCCTCGACTTGAAAGATGCGTATTTTCATATTGCAATAGTCCCACATAACAGACTCTACCTCAGATTCGTGGTGAACAGAGGCAACTACCAGTTTGCCGTCCTCCCGTTCGGACTGTCGACTGCCCCCCTGAGTATTCACAAAATGCATGACAGTCGTTGCGACAGTCCTGCGCAAGCGCCAGATACAGATTTTTCCATACCTCAACGACTGACTGATCAAAGGTTGCTATTTTGGAGGCTCAGGTCAAGTTTATAAGGAGGACCTTCCTCAACTTAGGTCTCCTCCTGAACGAGGAGAAATCTACTCTGTCCCCAGTGCAGCGGATAGAGTTCATAGGCGCGGTCCTGGACTCTACCCAAGCCAGGACGTACCTCCCGGAGGCCAGGTTTCGCTCACTTCAGGACATCATACAGAGCCTTAGACAGTTCCCAGCGACGTTGGCAAGAAACTGGCTAAAGCTGCTGGGACACATTGTCTCCTGAACATACGTGGTGCAGCATGCCAGGCTCAGGCTGCGCCCACTCCAGTCTTGTCTGGCGTTGGTGTACCGACCAGCCAGAGATGTGTTGGACAGGGTCGTAACCCTGCCCCGTCTGGTACTGGACTCCCTCCTATGGTGGCTCGACCCTCGAATGGTTTGCGCAGGGGTGCCTTTTGCCAGCCCTCAGCCCTCGCTCACCTTGGTGTCAGACGCCTTGGATCTGGGTTGGGGGGCTCATCTAGGGGACCTCAAGACCCAAGGCCTCTGGTCTCCGGTGGACCTCGCTCTTCACATCAATGTCAAAGAGCTGAGGGCAGTGCGTCTGGCATGCTACGCTTTCAGAACACACATAATGGGCAGGGTGCACGCTCCTCTCCCCTGTGCCTAGAAGCCCTTGCCCTGTGGGACTTCTGCATAGAGCACTCGATCCACCTGCAGGCTTCATACCTCCCAGGGGTGCGAAACACACGGACAGCCTCAGCCAGACCTTCAACGGCCCCAAGTGGTCCCTTTGGCCAGACTTGGTGAGCTCAATCTTCCGGTTCTGGGGCTCTCCCCAGATAGACCTGTTCACCACTCTGGGCAACAGGAAACGTCAGACATTCTGTTCTCTCAGGTGCCACGGCTCGGGGTCCATCGGGGACGTCTTCCTTCTCTCATGGAAGGGCTGCCTGCTATATGCTTTCCCACCCATCCCCCTAGTCCACAGGGTGCTCCTCAAGATCCGCAGGTACTGGGGCCGAGTCATACTAATAGCGCCAGTGTGGCCGCGTCAGCACTGGTTCACCTCGCTCCTGGAAATGTCCGTAGCAACCCCACTCACCTTACCCCTGGTCCCCGACCTGATCACACAGGACCGGGGCCAACTCCGGCACCCGAATCTGGAGTCGCTCCACCTTACGACCTAGATGCTCCATGGCTAAGTGCCACAGAGCTGTCTTGTTCGGACCAGGTCAGACAAGTCCTCCTGGGTAGTAGAAAGCCCTCCACTAGGGCTACTTACCTGGCCAAGTGGAAAAGGTTCTCCATCTGGGCGGAGCAATGTAGTCAGTCGCCGCTCCTCACCTCCATACCGTTTATAATGGACTACCTCCTTCACCTAAAGCATCAAGACTTGTCCCGATCATCAGTAAGGGTCCACTTGGCCGCTATCTCGGCCTTCCATCCGGGTTCAGACGGTTTCTCGGTCTTTGTAAACCCTCTGGTCAGTCGTTTTCTCAAGGGTTTGGACAGGCTCTTCCCACACACGGGTCAGCCTGTCCCTGCCTGGGACCTGAATTTAGTCCTCTCCAGGCTTTACAGGCTCGCCATTTGAACCTCTGGCCACCTGCTCCGTTATATCTCTCATTCAAGGTCACGTTCCTTGTGGCAATTACCTCGGCTCAACAAGTTTCAGAGCTCAGGGCTCTCACGTCTGAGCCCCCTGACACAGTTTTTTCATAAGGATAAGGTCCAGGTCAGGCCTCATCTGGCTTTTCTCCCGAAGGTCGTCTCCCATTTTCACATGACCCAGGACATCTTCCTCCTAGTGTTTTATCCCAAGCCACACTCCTCCGACAGGGAGCGCAGGCTGCACTCACTGGACGTGCGTAGGGCCTTAGCCTTCTACATAGAGAGAACTAAGTCGTTCCAGAAGTCCGTCCAACTCTTCGTAGCCATGGCGGACAGATGAAGGGCCTCCCGGTATCCTCTCAATGCATATTGTCGTGGATAACATCCTGCATTAGGGAGTGCTATATCCTGGCAAAGGAGCCTGCTCCGCAGATAACCGCTTACTCTACCAGGACCCAGGCCGCCTCTGCAGCGTTCCTGGCACAAGTCCCTATTCAGGAAATTTGCAGGGCAGCTACGTGGGCCTCAATACATACATTTACGTCAGACTATGCAATTACACAACAGTCCAAGGATGATGCGGCTTTTGGGAGAGCCATGCTCTTTTCTGTGGATAACTCCGACCCCACCTCCTGAGCTCTAGCTTCTGAATCACCTGCTTGGAATTGACATGAACAATCACTCGAAGAAGAAAAACGGTTACCTACTTTCTCGTAACTGTTGTTCTTCGAGATGTGTTGTTCATGTCTATTCCAATACCCACCCTCCTACCCCTCGGTCGGAATAGTCGGCAAGAAAGAACTGAGGGGGTGGGGGGTCGGTGGGGCCCGATATTGGGCGCCATGAAGGTGCCACCCCAGGGGACACCCAGGCCGACCCTACAGACGCTGCTAGGGGGAAAATTTTCCAGCTGGCGTGCATGCAGCACGCGCACACCTGCTTGGAATGGACATGAACAACACATCTCGAAGAACAACAGTTACAAGAAAATGAGTAACCGTTTTTTCCTTAATTCTAAATTTTTGCTCAAAAATGTGTTTGAGCTACTTTGCCAAAAACTGGTTTTGTGTCCTTTTTTTTTTCTTTCCTGCTTGTAAAATCCGTTCTATTTGTTCTTCATAGACTATTTACTTTCTCAGTTTTAAAAGAGCAAATTACAACAGATAGTTAGAGCCCTGCAAATCCATGGAGATCTGATTTATATCTGCGGATATCCACAGATTGTTTTTGCAGATCAGATGCAGATCCAAATTTTGTATATGTGCAGGGTTCTACAGATAGTTTTCAAAAGTAAATTCATTTAACATATCAATCCTGATTTAGAGTAAAATTCACCCCTATGGAGAGGGACCATGTGAAGCCTTTTCTCCACTGATCTTTAAAGTGGGACATAAGCCTTATGTTGTCCCTTCACATGCGAATGAATTTTACAAGGACTGCATTGCACAAGAATCTTTGAAATCGTATATGTTTACAAAGTGTTCTCAGGTTGAGAACCATTCTCCAAACCTATTTGCCAGGCTACACAGTGGTATAGGTCAGCTTACTAGTGGATGAAGAAAAGAGCTTGTGCAGATGAAGAATTTTGTATATACTGTGGTAAACCCAGCTCAAACAGCTACAAGGGGAGGTAGTAATTAGTCCCAGGGGGTTAAAAGGCCCCTCCCTATCCACTGAGAAGAGAGAACCAGGGAGCAATAAGGTTCAGCTGGAAAAGGGGTTGCTAGGGAACCAATTAGGTTCAGCTGACTCCAACTACTTGAGACATTTTTAAACCCGCCCCTGCCTGGAAGAAGGAGGGGAGTGAGAGAAGCTGCCAGTAGGTTGTTTGCAGCAAAACACCAGACCTTCCCATTAGGGAGGCTGCACTCCCCCTTCGCCCCCCAGAAGGGAAGGAAAACAAGCACAAGGGACTGACTGAGGAGAGGAGTAGCAGGACCCTGTGCCACCTATAAAGATTTGCCTTGCCTCAAATCTGAGTCTCCAAGGCTAAAAAGGACTGAGCCTGCTGAGGTGAACAAGGTATTTCGCCACAATATGTTATAAATACATGAAATATATTCTAACGGTTGTGATGTCACTCCCCATTTCAAAGGGGCAGGCTGGTTCTGTCTCTCACTAGATAGTGAAAACTTGGTGGCTGGATAAGCTATGATTTTTTTGGGATTTCCCCTTTTCCCTGCCTTTTAGAATTTTTCTCCTGTCACTTCATTGGGGCTAGATTAGCATAGGATGCTTCCTTGTGGGTAGTTAGACTTGTTTGCCTTAGGGTTCTCCACCCTCCCCCCTCAAGAAAATCAGACTGCAATTTGGGTCTCTAAGGGAAAGCTGGGCAGTGCTCAGCCAAAGGGATTATCTTCTTTCAAACTGCTGAAAGTTGGTTTGGAGTGATTTGTGACTGCTCAGTCCTTGAAGAAAGTAAGACCCAGGATATGCAATTTCTTAAAGCAGATGTAGAGATATATTCACTGCTTTTTGTAGCCTGAGGTACCTATTGGGTTCCACTCTATTCTAAATGTGAAGAAAGTGAACTCTGTTTTCTGTGTGCCAATCTAATTTCGGAGACTCAATTTTCCATTATTCAGCAAGTCAAATGGAAGGAATTCTGCAAGAGGCATGCATTCACATACTCATTTACTCAAACAGTAAGAAGTTCCTTTGGGTTTTTGGGTTCTCAAAACCAGCCAAAAGTTCCTTGCCCCATTGCAGAAAACACTTCTAGGTTAGATAGTCTGCTGAAGTGTTCCTTTCAGGACCTCAGATTATGCAACTAGTTATGTTTACATGTGTGTCTTCATAACTTGGTGTCGGTTCCAGTTTTCACATTCAGTCACTCCAACTATAGCTTCTGAGAACATAGCCTTGATCAGAGCTCTCTCTGGCCTACCTCTCCTAACACTTTGGATATTAAGTCCCCTCTCATGCATGATGGTTACAGCACAAGAAAATTTGCTGGGGTTACTTCTGTGTTTCCTGCCTGGAGAGCAATCACGATTGGTACATGCATGAGTGAGAGGCTCACTTAAGTCTCGGAGTGGAGTAAGTCCACTGGATGTTGGCAGAGAATAATGTTTACCAATAATTTTGCTTAAAAAAAGGGGGGCTATAGGCAATTTAGTACTTCAGTCAGGATCTGATGGGGGCAAGGCAGTTAAAATTCAAACAAACAGTGTATCACTGGCATATTTATTTCCTGTTGTGTTGAAGTTGGACATTTTCTCCTCTTTGTTTAAAGGCCTGGAAGCTGACCTGGATCAGCCATTCCTTCATAAAGGGGTGTGATAGCTCAACATTTCGTTTCCATTCTTCTCTTTAGGTGTATTAAGCTGTGTGCATATATCAAGGGAGAGGAATGTGGAAGTGATCTGTATTATGGTCACATGAGGGAGAAGAAGTCTCCCTGAGGGAAAAAAAAAAAACTGGAATTTTGAAAGGTTATTTTAAATTTTTGTCAAGGTGGTCCTTATAATAATAATTTCCTGGCCTGCTTGATTACTTCTAGTTAAACATGAGCAAACACAGAACCTTTGTCATTGCTGAATATTCAAGAAGGTGGGTTTTATTGTGAAGCTTGAAGTGAAAATGATCCAAAATATCTTCCAAATCACTTCATTCTCCTGAGTTTTTTCCCACCCCTGTAAAAGGTGGTCTCTTCATAAGGCAGTCCTTGCATGAGAACACACTTAATTATTGCATCTGTGTATCTCAAACAAAGTTTTGTGTGGCTTTTAAACTTTCTGTTTAGAAACCATGTTGCCTCTTTCGATTTTCAATTTCTCTTCCCCTGCTTTTATTTGTATTTATATTAGGATATTTACATGAAAACAATACTATTTTTGCTTTGTCTTCTGCTCATCATGTAATATTCCCCACTTAAAGGCAATGCTAAAGCTGTGTGTCCAAGCCCATTAGCTAGAAAACGCTTCTCTTCTGAGGTATTCACTTTGCCATTTAAACTGTCACAGCAAGCAAACAATGGAGTTGTGCATAGCTATTTAGCCAGACTAAGTTATCACGAGATAGGAAACATCCATTTACTGTTCTATCATAAACAGACAAAAACGCTTTACTGCAACAGAAGTGCTTTACCCTGGTTGAGTACATTTTTGGCTCACAACTGTAATCATTATCTGTGTTCAGTGAGGTACAGCTGACTCAGTTTTATGTAGAATTTTGGGGGGCAACCTTTAACCTCTTCAACATGCAGCTGAAACAGACGTATCTTGTTACTCCATTTCTGTGTGTGCTATATATCAGAGTTGATTATAATTGAATTGTAAAAGGTGAGCACTTCCAGTTTTTCTGGGTAGCTGAGATTTTTGGCAATGTATGCATTTAATGTAATGGTGTCGTCTTCTGCTATTTAAAAAAAAAATTATATTGAAGGGGAAAAAGTATTCTAAAATTAAGTTTTACCCCTCAAGCGGTGGTGTCCTAATCCTTTAATGTGTTTAAAATGTGTACGATGTACTGAAAAAACCTTCTAAAATTCATAAGTATTTTTTTCTTGCTTAAGCGCTATTTTAAAATAAAGTATGTGGAAGTTCTGGATGATTTGGGGAACTTGGAGATGGGATATATAACCTTTTTTTACTCTCATGTCACCAGTTCGATGCATACTGGAAGTGATCTGTCAGCAGTCTGGTATGCTGAAGGCTTGGCTATACGTGGAGTTGTTCCTGATTAACTCCATGTGTGAACACTCTTATTCCAGAAAATATCAGCACATGGAGTTACTTAGGATCAACTCCATATATAGACAAGCCTTTAGTCCTGTTTCTAATGGACAGATGTCCACTCCCCAACATTGCTAATTAGTCTCAACAAAGAACCTAATGATTAAATGAGTGAGTATGGAGTCTCCGCTATCCTTTTCTAGAGGTGTGGTCCGTCAGGGTCATATGGAGAAGTTAACACATCTTGCAGTACATATCGCTTTGTCGTCATGGAAATAGAATGGTTTCTTTTACCCATATGCACCAAGTTCAGATACATTTAAAATACGAACATAAAGTATGAATTAATCACTTGCCAAAATTCTTGATTGAGTTATGTAAACAAAAATAGCATCCAAAACTGTTAAAAAAATATCTCCTGTTTTGCCTTTAAAAAAAAAAAAATTCAGAAAACAGGTTTTAGAAATCACTTCTAAATTACAGTGTCATAAAATTAGGTCATCCAATGCAGCTCCCTGTCATTACAGGCTTGTGAATTAAATCCTGAATGTTGAACAATATTAAGCACTGGGGAGGGGGAGGGATATATTTTTTTAAGAAGATGCAAAAGTCATCCATGAACTTTAAGATGATGGTGTAGTGAGGAGTGGCAAGTGAATTGTTTTCTAAAAATGACTAAGGTGGTCTGGGAACTTGTTCCTTAGCCAAGAAAGACAGCACATTTGTTCTCTTGCCATGTATCTGTACACATTATTTGGCATTACTTGTGGTTTTTTTCTTTCATATGCTTTTTCAGAAGAAAAACTACAAAATGAAAAAATTGCAAGAGAGATGAGTGAATTCATCAATAAAGAACAAAATAGCAATTCAGCACCACAGGAAGCGAAGGAAACAGAGGATGATGTGTTCAATGAAAAGAAAAGATCTCCAGGTGAAACTGCACCAGATATAGAATCCAAAAAAGAGGTTAAAGAAAAAGAGAGAACAGGAAGGAGTAGGTCAAGAAGTTCTAGTAGTGGTACCACTAGCAGCAACAGTAGAAGCAGTAGTAGCAGCAGTACTGTGTCTAGTACATCATATAGTACGAGCTCAGGTAGTAGCCGCAGTTCTTCACGGTCTTCCTCTCCTAAAAGGAAGAAGAGGCGTAGTCACAGTAGATCTCCATCACATAAAATTAGGCGCAGTAGAAGTAGGAGTTATTCTCGTAGAAATAGGAGAGAGAGGAGTAGAAGTAGGGAAAAGATAAGAGAAAGGAGAAGGTCTAGTAGAAATAGCATTGACAAGGGGGAGAGACGAAAAAATCGTAGTCCTTCCCGGGAACGAAGTTGGGAGAGGCGTAGGAGCAGTAGTCACTCAAGGGATAGGCGAGCTAGTCATGCTAGTCGCAGCAGGAGTCGAGATAGGCGTAAAAGTGATGACCAGCATAGAAGTCTTAGTGGAAATAGGCACAAGCACAAGGGTGATGGTAAAGATCAAGACAGGAAAAAGGAACGAAGTAGGAGCATAGATAAAGATAGGAAGAAGAACAGAGAACGGGAGAGAGACCAGGAGAAAAGAAAAGAGAAGCAAAGAAAAGAAGAAAAAGACAGTAAGTCTGGCAATCATGATGACAGTAGGTTAAAGAGAAAAAGAGATAGTGAAAGAGCTCTCTCTCGCAATTCAATATCTGTTAAAATTTTAAGACAGGATTCTAGACAGGAAAGCAAAAAAAGTTCTACCAAAGATAGTAAAAAACATTCAGGCTCTGAATCTAGTGTCAGGAGCAGTTCTGAATCACCAGGAAGCAGCAAAGAAAAGAAGGCTAAGAAATCAAAGCATAGTCGGTCACGATCCATGGAGAAATCTCAAAGGTCTGGTAAGAAGGCAAGCCGCAAACACAAGTCTAAGTCACGATCAAGGTAGTATACTTTTTAAGTATTTTGTCTGATTATTTTTTTTTTTACTATTCGTCTTCCTGTGTACAACATATAAAAGTATTTTTTTTTAAAATAAAATTCGGTATTTGTTGTAATTGTTGTCTTGGGCAAAAGTAATTTTGGGAAGTCTTTTAAAATTACTAATTGTTAAGCCTAAAGTATGTGTGGTTTTGGGGCGGGGTGTCTTTCCCCATTAACTTTTTCCCCTTTCCCTTTATTTTTCAGGTCAACCACCCCTCCTCGTCGTAAACGCTGAGGAACGATGTGGCACCAGTGACATGACATTAAAAAATTCCATGAGTTTTAAGGGCTTGTCTCATTATAGAGGCACATTGTGGCTGTGTAGGTGAAACCAGAATCCTTTTTTAAACTGTAAATAGGTGTATTTTTTTCCAAATGCTGCTCAGTTAAATAATAGGATTTCTTTGTATTGCAATTTTTTCAAAAACAGTAGTGCTTAATAAGAATATAAAACATGCCATTCTCTTTCAGCTGTAATGTTCTTAAAATTACTATTGAATGTACTGTGATGTCAATAAAGCTCTTTAGTTCATTTTTGTTTAAAATTCTTGCACCTTAATTTTGCGTGTTAAAATAGATACTTTTTTTAAAGGCAGCTGTTTTTTTGTATAACAAATTTTAAAAGTACTTTGAAAAAATTTTAACATCTATTGTTTTTCAAAGTATGTAATTTTATTTTTTTTATTTTGTCCAGGGATTTAAAATTAATCAGTTGGGTCGGGGTTGGGGAGAAAAAGAAATAGTCTTCTAATTATTTTTTTTGTTAGATGAAAATGTCTTAACATTTTCACAGTTCTCCTTCTTTTTTTGGACTATCAGGTAACATATGCTGTGTGTGTAAAATATGGATCATTCTGTAATATACAATATGCTAAACCCAACTGAGCACCAGTAGGAATATGTGAAAGTAACTGATCATGTGCACCATGAATGTTCAGCTTTGGAACTATATTCCTCAATCAACCACTTCTATTTTGTGTTCAACCGCTACTTAATACTGGTTGGAATATAGAATAATGGATAATAATCTGCTCTCAATAGACTATCAGTTCTCTTAAGAAGTGAGAATTTTGTGAAACATTGGTTATCTTGACAGTTTAGACATTTGGGAATGTGTAGATTTTTTTTTTTCAATCAGCTACAATTAAGTTTAACATACACTACTGTGGAATATAGGTTCTGCGATGCACTGCATTTGGTTTTCAGTCCAGATCTTATATTATCTATTCAGTTTAAAAAAAAAAAAAAAAGTGAGAGATTTATATACTCTCCCAATAACTGGAATTTTGTCATGTCCTGTAATTATGGAAACTACATTTGACACAACTCCACTGATATTGGTAGTGACTTGGCAATAAAGAGCATACTACAGTACTGCTGTATTTAAAAATTCCATAGATCTCACTAAATAGCATATACAGAACATCTATTATTAGCAGTACATTGGCATTAATTTTGTTACGTTGTTGACATTCACATACATTAAACTTCATCGTGTTTTTATAAGAGAGTTCTCTTATGAGCATGTTTGAATGGGAAAGGTAAATAAGACGGTCAGGTGTAATTTCATACATGGAGGAGATGTGGTCTTAAACAATTTTGTGGGTAAGTATATAATGGAGGGTTTGTATAAATAAAGAGAACTCTAAATTTAGATGCTCTATTAATTTGGATGTGTGCAGGCTTCTGCCTGTTCCAAACAGACACAGATTAAAATAATTTTAAAAGATTTATGCAGTAGGGAAAAGGAAACACAATTTTTAAGTATATGGAGCAAGTGTTATGGGGCTTCTTTAAAACCCAAGTTCACAAATGAAGGCTGGGGTGGAATGAATATCGTATCCTCCCTGTTAGGGCTTCCCCTCGTCCTCCCTTGGTTCTTGTCACGCAGACAGAAAGAAGGCCAGAGTCTGAAGTGCAAGCAATGCAGTGTTTATTGGGGTTAATCAAGCAAGCATATCCATAGCTTTGTACACCAGTAGAGTTTTTTCCTCTCCTCCTCGCCCCCCAGCTCTTTCTTAGCAGGCTCAATTATACCTGTAGTGCATGCTCCAGCACCACTCCTTACAATTTATGGTCCTATTCCATTTTTGGGGGGTCGGGGGAGGGGGTGGTCAGGGGACAAGGGGTTGGATGGATTGGGGGTTCTGAGGGGGGCAGTCGGGGTGGGAAGTGGGAGGGGGCGGATAGGGGGTTGGGGCCAGGCTGTTTGGGGGGCACAGCCTTCCCTACCTGGCCCCCCATACAGTTTTGCACCCCGATGTGGCCCTTGGGCCAAAACATTTGCCCACCCTGTCCTAAACTGTGGCTACCGTACCCCTTACAAGTTCCTTTGCACTTACAAGTAGTGTTGAGAGTTCTAATTTTATTCTCACTAGATTTAGAAAACACAGAATTGCTAGAAAGTCTCTGTCCCCAGAAGTTTGTAACTTCTTCAGTTACTTGAGGGAAATAATTTTTAAAATAATCCTGATTTTTACTTTCATTTTGATGAAATAAACAATTCTGGATTTTTGGGTGGAAGCCATGATGGGATGGAAGCTTTGCACCAGCTCCTAGAAAACCACAGGAAAATCATTGTGATCCTCAAAGCTGATTTGGGCACCTAGGTTCCCTGTACAATGAATGAAGAAAGATAAGTGCCTTATAATGTGATCCACAAAAGCCAGCATGCTAGGCAGGGAGACACCGAAGCTTGCTAGGGGGAGATGGTAACAAGAGAAGTGTGTCCTAAATCCCTCCCCTCTCAAAAATAGGTGCCTAAGTCTGGGCTGCACAGTGACACCTATATCTGCTTACTGATCCATAAACAGGGAGCCAGCCACATGGAGTCAGGTGGATTAGGGGCCTAAGGTGTCTCTTAGTAGTTAGACACATGCCTTGCTTCACACAAAATGGTGAGAGGAGGAGGTGCCCACCTTATTACTTCTTGCCCAGTGGTTAAAACACTCATGTAAGATGTGGAGACCCAGGTTCAATTCCCTTCTCTCTGATGGGGTGTGTGGGAGAGGAAGGATTTGCACACTTCTCAGGAGGGTATTTTAACCACTGAGATATGACAAATTGTGTGTGTGTGTGTGTGTGAGAGAGAGAGAGAGAGACTGTAGTCCAGTGGTTAGGGCAGCCCTTTGGGGAGTAGGAGACCCAGGGTCCAGTCCCTCTCCCCCCCCCCCCCCCACCCTTTTCATTAGCCACAGTGGCACAGCTTCAATTGGAGAGATTGAGGAAACCCTCTAACATCAGAATACTACATAGCTCAGTGGTTAGAGCACTCACCTGAGAGGCAGAAGATCCTTATTCACATCCTTTTCCCCCTCTGGCAGAGAGGGGGAAATTCAACCTGTTTCTCCCACATCCCATGTAAATGCTCTAACCCCAGGGCTAAAGGTACTAAGGTGGGCACCATCTTCTTGGGTGGCCAGATTTTGAATAGAACCTGATCCAGCTTTTGAGCACACCTACTGGATTGGACCCTGAATGTGACTTAGGCATTCAGCTGCCTGTCTTCTCTGGGGTTGTGAATTGCTCTGGGACCTAGGCAGGAGTTAGGCGTGCAGATGCCTAGATGGAGGCAGCAATGTGCATGCCCAGATGCAAAAACATAGGTGCCTAGGAAACTCTGACCCTGAAAATTTAGGCTTCTAAGTAATTTAGGCACCTACAGGGTTCAGCAGAAGTTTTGTGGATCATAGTGGAACCAAAACTGGAATGTAAGTGCCTGAGGCTTAGGTTCCTAAGTCTGTGGTTTAGGCTCCTAAGTACCTTTGTAGATCTGGGCCCCTATTCCTTATTTCAATAATTCCATATTCCAAAAATGGAAATTGTCAGATTAGGTTTCCTCCTGCTAATGGAGCACACTAAGACCTGTTCATCTATTTTAGCACATTATAATCCACTCAAAAACAAACACCACCACTTGATTCCAGCATTCTAATACTGCTTCCAAATTGACATGTCTTAATTGCTACTTGTTTTGTCATCATTTTGATTTCTCAACACTGTATTAGTTTAATGTTCTCAATTAGCATCAGATCCATTGATGATCTTACCCACATCTTCAGTATTTCCCTTTGCCTGCTACAAACAAAACTTTTAAATTCTTAATTCAGTACAACCACTGTATTGTGTCCAAGCTTTTGTTACTATCCTCTCTGCTCATACTAAGTAACTCAACATCGTTCAATAAGATATAGATACATCTTTGATGTCTTCTGCAAACACAAACAAAAAACCAACCTGTGACAGTGGGAGAAGCCTAGGGCTGACTCACCACTCTGCGCTTTGTAAGTACCCAGATTGAGAGTTGATTAGAACTGGGTGATTAAACAGTTAATGAGGAGATTCAGCTCATCAGCTAAGGACTATTAATTGGGAGACAGGAGACAGAAGGAAAGGTAAAACAGCCCAAGACCTTAGAGTGATAAGACCTCTCTTTCAACTCTCTCACCCAGTGGAAAGAGGGCTGTTGAAGCTTAGGGAAAGCCTTATGGTAACGGGACATGAAGTCTGTGTAAAACACTGTAAATAAAGTGCACTGCTAGTGAACTTGTCAAGAGTGTGTGAGGACTGCTTGCAAAGAGAAAGCCAGCGTGAAGGAACCTCATGTGCAATTTGGAGACTTGTCCTGGGATTTCCTACTCCACTGTATGTGAAGGACTGGAAAGGGAAGCTGATGATGTGGGCAGACTGGGAAATATGGAGGAACTCCTGTGGTGGGTAGGTGAGTAGTAAAAGTTTCAACAGATCCAGCACACAGAGAGGCAGTTCTTGTTATCTTAGCAAGCTGAACAACAACAAAGCCTACAGTAATTTACTGCAGGCCAGTTGCATGTGCAGCAACAGCTCTTTGAGAAGTTGGTGAGTCCCTCAATAAGGAGTGATAACCAGGCAATGGGCATGAAGCTGTGCAAAATGGGACTAGTGGATGACCCTGATGCTTTTTTGTTAACACTTGAGAGAATGGCTTCAGGAGTAGCCTGGGAAAAGAGGGTATGGGCCCGACATGTGGCTTTCTATCTCTTGTAAAAAGGTCAATGCCACTCAGTGATGAACAAGCAGCAGATTATGATACCGTGAATGCAGCCATTTTAGATTGGCTGGGTCTGTTCGCAGATTGATACAGGCAGAAGTTTTGAGCAGCAAAGTGGTTGGAGGGGACAAAACTTGGGGCTGTTGCTAAAAAGCGATTAGATTGGGCTGCTAGGTGGCTGAGGCCAGATGTCTGAGGAGTTTGGGAGATTTGTGGACTCCATTATTTTGGGACTTGTAGACTGAGGTAGATAGAAATCTCTGCAACCTGGACTAAGACAGTTGTGGCTCACTCAGCTACTGAGCAACAAGTTACACCTGCTATTTCTGTGGCCACTGCAGTTGCTATATGTGGAATACCTCTCGTAGATTCCCCCACAGGTAGGAGCTCAAGAAATACACAAAGTAATCCCACCACCAGCACCTTGAGCTGGCTACTCCAGCACAAGGAGAAGAGGCCCCCAGGGGGAGTTAGCCAGATGTTGTAACCTACCTCTTCTCCCACACTTAAGGTGCATGCTTATCCATCCCAAGTCCTAAATTTGGAATAAACAGTACTGGAAAGGAGCCTGGAACCTGGGTGGGGGAAAAATATTTTACACAGGGAATCTCAAAGGTATTGCCCCTCCAGCATCATCACCCTACTGAAGCTGAATGATGAAGGTTGGGGGTGATTTGGTTTTGGATCAGAAGTGGCCGAGGTTGAACAGTTTACCATCCATTTGATAGATTAGCTGCACTGCTGCTGGAATCTTGTCAGTGATCAAATAGAGCATCGCAGCGAGGAAGATGGAGAAGAGCATTGGGGCAATAACACAGCCCTGCTAAATGCATGTCTTAATCTTAAAAGGCACCATAGTAGATCCATTTCAAAAGATCACTGCTTGCAAGTCATTGTGAAAGAGACAAAAGAATGGTGATAAATGTTGGTGGGCATCCATACTTCAGAAGGATTTTCTACCGTGCTTCTCTCTTGATGGAGTCAAAGGCTTCTGTCAGGTTCATGAACACCAGTCTGTGGTGTTCTCTACATTTTTCCTGCAGCTGGCAAGCAGTAAAGATCATGTCAATGGTGCCTTTAGATGGTTTAAACTAGGGATTCTCACAACAAAATTTTTGGTGGCCTAAAAGTACAGCCACCCACTCGTGCTCATGGCTGGTCTGACAATTTTTCTTAAAGTATTAATTAACTTTAGGAAAAACAAATATGCACATATACATGTCCACATCATTGTAATTTATATATGTAGGTTTTTTTTTTTTTACACAATAATAAAAATGTACTGTTGTTTCTATTCTTTACTGGTCCTAAACAACATAGAAACACAAAGTGCTTTGCACGTTCTTGTCTTTTTTGTTATTTCTTTTGCTTTTTTGTTTTTTAAAAGACTTGCTAGCTCCTACAACTACTGCTGTAAAAAGGAATACTTGCATGTAATATCATTTTTCACAGTCCTAGCTGGCTCCTAAGTCTGCTGTGAAAAGTGGTATTAACAAATACCACTTTTCACAGTAGCCTTACTTAGCTCTGGGACAAATTAAGCCCTGGATGAGGTGGTGGAGAGGAAGGCAGCAGAGTCCTGGGGGGAGTCGATGGAGAGTGTGGGGGAGGCAGCAGCGGCAATTGGGGCGGGGGGGGGGGGGGGTGAGCCTGGGGTCAGCACCCACCGCTGCCACACAGCTGGGGCCCAGGGCCAAAAGCCCCGTGCCTGGGGGACAGAGCCCCCTGCTGCATGGTGGAAGCCCAGGCTGGAGAAGGCAGCAGGGGCCAGAGGCAATGGGGAAGGGGTGGTAAGCCAGGGGCTGGAGCCTGCTGCCACATGACCAAAGCCTGGCTAGTGCAGCCAAACGCTGGGGTTGCAGGAGGTGGGGAGGGATGAGCTTGGGGTGGGAGCCTGCCCCCCCGGCTTAAAAAACTCAACCCCACTGCCCTTGGGAAGGTGGGGAACTTGCTGGCTGCCTTCTCCTCCAGCATTTGTGGTTCCAGAGGGGTCCTGGGGGAGAGATCCTGGAAGCGGTAGGGGACTCTGGGAGCGGTCCTGGGAGAGAGGCTGCTGCTTCCTCCCCTCACCAGAGCACAGCCCAGCATGCTGTGGCCCCAAGAAAAGCCCCAGGTGGCAGCATTTGAGATATGTTGGTATAAACCCACACTGAGATTCACAAAGCATGTCTTCCCAGAGGAAGAAGATGGTTCAGGAGGAATCTAGCAAGGACGTTTCCTGAAGTTACTAGCAGAGGGATTCCTCTATAATTTCCGCAATCAGACTGATTTCTGATGTTGTGTTAATGTGTCAGAATATATACAGGTACCATTGATATAACTAGGCTGAAACCACACTAAAGTTTTCACTGATTTAACTAAATCAATTTTAAACAGATTTAAAATAAACTGGTGAAATCCTGTGTTCAGACAATCCCTGAGAGCAAGGATGGAGAGAAGTGGAGACACCAGGCAGCGGTGTTGGGCAGTAAAGCAGTGACCTTCCTGCAGCGCTGGGGAGGGAGGTGGAGGGGCTCTCCCAGAGGGGCTGCTGTATGCTGTGTGGCGATCCCGATTTTAATTCTGGCTTGGGGCACGTAAAAAAAGAAGTGTGGGTCAGGCAGGGGTTCTGTTACTCACTGGCAGGGGCAGGGTGATAGACCTGGTCGCAGCCAGTGTTCCCTCTAATTTTTGACAGGCCGTGTGTGCAAAAAATTTATTCTGCGCAAATTTTTGAAGCAGAGTTCAAATTTGTGTGCCATGAGGCAAATGCGCCCAAGCGAGTAAAATACTTATACATTATCCCTTTCCCCCCCTTGCCAGTTGGCAGAATCTGGCTGTGTTGATAGATGGCAGGCGAACAATGTCAAAAGTCGCCCATAAATGATATTTCGGCCTGACTCCGAGGTAGTATTTCATTTTTTGTGCGCATGGTGTTTTGCCATGTGCACGGGGTTTAGGATCTGTGCGCACACACACACGCACAGCTTAGAGGGAACAGTGGTCGCAGCACCTGTGCCTGCAGGTGACTCCCGGGAGCCACTCGGTCTGCTGCCCAGCCCTAGGGTGACCAGACGTCCTGATAAAATGGGACTGTCCTGCTATATAGTTTGTCCCATGTCCCGACCAATGTACTGTTTGGACGCCATTTGTCCCAATATTTTGGTGTGGGGCTGGACTGAATTGGTCACCCTAGCTGGAAGGCTCCTGCGCAGCTACTGGGAAGCGGCCGGCAGGACCCTGCAGCCCCTAGGCACAGTGGCAGCCGGGGGGGGGGGGGGGGGAGAAGTCTCCAGTCCGTGTGCTACGCCCACCACCAGCGCTGGCTCCATTGCAGCCAATGGGAGTTGCGGGAGCAGGGCCTGTGAGCGCGGGCAGGGCACAGAGCCGCCTGGCTGCCCTGACCCTAGGAGCCAGAGGGACCTCATGGCCACTTCCCCAGAGCTGCCCCAGGTAAGTGCCACTGGGACCCCACCCCACCCCTGCCCCAGGCAGGTCCTTCTGGTTCCTAGGATCAGGGACAGACAGGGGGCTCTGTGCACTGCCTGTGCCATGCAAGCCCTGCCCCCGCAGCTCCCATTGGCACAATTCCGGCCAATGGGAGCTGCGGAGCTGGCACTAGTAATGGGTACAGCACTTGGAGAACCCCCAGCAACCCTGACCCTAGAAGCCAGAGGGACCTGCTGGCTGCTTCCTGGGAGCCGCCCCAGGTAAGCGCCACCTGGACCCTGCCCCTCCTCCCCTTGTCCCAGCCCTCAGGTGAGCAGGCGGGCGGAAGACCGGCTAGGGGCAATGGGGCACGCATGACATGATCAGACGCACACTGGTCTGTCTGGCCCTGTTGGGGGCAAGCCCATGCTGTGCCACACAGCTCTCCCGTCCAACACCCCTTGAACACCCCGTGCTCTGCACACCACCACTGCTGCCCAGCACCCCCCTGCCCAGCGCTCCCCTGCCCACAGCCCCACCACAACTGCCCAGCACCTCACAGAACCCCCACTCCCTAGTTCCCCAACACACAGATGCCCCCCTACTGCCCAATGCCCTTCCCCACAGCCCCACCACAACTACACAGCTCCCCACACAGACCCCTACTGCCCAGCGTCCTGGCACACACAGATCTCCCCCACTGCCCAGCCCCCCAACAGGCCCCCCACTGCCAGGCACTCCACCACAGACCTCCCAGACACTTACTCCCCCATGCCCTGGGCCTGCCCCCTCCCCTGGCCACACTCACGGGCCCTGCTGGGAGGTGATGTGAGTGTCAGCTGGGTTGAGCCTAGGGTGACCAGACAGCAAGTGTGTTAAATCGGGACAGGGGGTTGGGGGTAATAGGAGCCCATGTTAAAAAAACCCCCAAATATCAGGACTGTCCCTATCAAATCAGGACATCTGGTCACCCTAGCTGAGCCAGCAGCGCGGTGGGGGTTGGACCTGGGACCATGCCCCCCTGCCCCGTGGCTTCAGCCGGGGACTGGAGCTGGGGCCATGTGCCCCTCGCAGGGGCCGTACGTCCCCCACAGCTTCCAGGGCTGTGCGTCCCCCTCCCCCGCGGCCCGGTCGGGGCTCTGCGCCTGTGGCGTCCCCGCCCCATGTGTCCTGAGATTTTCCTCTCGCGCTCGGCTCAGTGCCCAGCCCGGAACTATGCGGCGCAGGCCGCGCCGTGCGGCGGCGGGAGGCGGGTCCCGCTCGGGGCGGAGCTCGGCAGCAGCGCTCTGCCTGGGGCAATGTGGGGCTGCGGCGGGCTGAGCAGAGCAGCCCGGGCTCTAGTCGCCCCGCGGGGCCGGAGCAGCGGGGCGGGCCCGCCCGGGAGGAGGCCGGGGGCAGCGGCCGGTGAGTACCTTCTGTGCCCGGCCACAGCCAAGCGGGGCTGGGGCAGGCAGCCCGGGGCGGCGGCATCAGCTGGCTCTGGGTGTTTCCTGCGGGGCCTGCCTGTGGCCCGCGGCGGCCGGGCTACGTGTCCCCCAGCGCTGGGCGCGCCTCCGCCGCCGCCAGCCCCCGTGGCTGTGCCGGGGCCGGTAGCGCTCTCCGGTGCTTGGCGCTGGCTCCGGAACCGCCGCGGTGCCTCTGCGGCCGGCTTGCGCCATCGGCGTGATTGACAGCGCCCAGGCGCCGCCCGCGCCGCGCTGCCCCAGAGCTGTCATGGGGCGCGCGGGCGGGCGCTTACCCGGGGCCGGTGCAAAGGCGCCGCGGCCCTGCGGCGGCGGCGCCGGCCGAACTGCCCAGCAGCCCTGGGAGCTGCGGGCGACTGTGCAAATGTAAACAAACTGTCTCCTGCTCGCCAGCGGATTACCCTGAGGGGCCGCGGGCTGCCCACCCTTGCAGGACTGTTCCTGTGGTCAGTGGCTTCGATATGTCACAATACTATACTTGCAGCCTAAATTGTTATAATATGTACGGAGGAGTCGCTTTTTAGAAACAAATGGAGGGTTGGCCGGTTGGCATGGTGGAAGTTCCACACGGAGTAATAGCTGCTTTGCTACAGCCATTTAAACAGGAAAGCTAATTGTCAGTGTATTTAGGATGGAACTAATTATATAAAATTAAGCTTAGAAGCATTTTATGGGTTGTTTGCTCTATTAAAGCTTGAGGCTGGCAATTTTGAATGGCCCTACTGGTCTGCAAAGGTGGCTTAGAGGAGTAAAGCTCTAAAGAGTACCATCGTCAGGGATTCACAAGGTCTGGTCTATGCCCCAGCTTGCGGAGTGATCCCTTTTCTGTGCTGGGCCCTGAGAACTCGCAGAGTTCCAGAAGGGCAGGTCCAGGACCTCCCAGAGTTTGCAACTGGGCCTTTGGGCACCAGTGATCCCTGTTTCTCTCTTCGGCTCCCTGCAGCAAAGCTAGATAAGGCAGACTTCTCTGGGAGACTTGTGTGGTACCCATTCAGGGCACAGTGCTCCCAATGAGTATTTGCTGCAACACCAGGCATCCTTTCCAAAATAAAATGGTAATTTATTAATCACCTAGCATACAGAATCTGAGAGTCCTTTAATTAGCATAGAGAAACAAAGGTTAAGATAGAGTTGTTCCCTTGAGCCATGCTGCCATCACCATGCCAACTAAGCCATCTTGGCTCTCTCACTATCTTTTTGTCTTTACAAAAAGAGTGGGACTATCTGGCTATGTCTACACTTGCAGAGTTTTCACGCTGTCAGTTTCAAGGGTGATAGTGAAAGAAAAGTGCTGGTTTGTGTACTCACTTACTTCCACAGGCATCAGAGAGTGTTTACATTTGCAGCACTTCCATCCTGGATGAGAGCAGTGCACTGAGGGCAGCTATCCCACAGTGCAGCTCTCTCCATTTTGACGATGTGCCTTTTGGGAAGGGGTGGGGGGTGATCGAGGGGCATCCTGGGTACCTGCACAGCCTCCTCTCCCCAAACACTGATCAGCTGCAGTAGCTCAGCATTGCTTCAAGCAGGGGATCCTTTGCTCCATGGAGCAGCCATTATCACCTGGCCAGATGATAAGTGAGCTCTTGCCAAGAAAACAGGAAGGGGAGTTTCAAAGTTCCAGGGGCTTTACGGGGGAGGGGTGGATGTGTGTTTACTTGGCATCAGATCAGCAGAGCTGCTGGCCAGAGTGGTCACCTAGGCACTGTGGGATATCCTCAGGAGGTTAAAGGCTGTGTAAACAGGAAGAATGTGTCTTCACTTGCACATCACTGCCAAAGCATCACCGGTAAGAGCTGTACGCCTCTCGTGGAGTTGGTTTTCTTTTTGTGGTGAAACTTCTGAAGTTTCACTGCAAAAAGTCAATGGCAAGTGTAGACACTCCCACGGTTTTTGCACAAAAAAGGAGACTTTTTCTGCTTTAAATAGCAAGTGTAGACATGCCCTAAGTCTCTCTCGGACACCTCCCCCTCCCCTGCTCCAGGCCAGTTCTTAATCCAACTTCCATAATCCAAAGGAAATACTTTTCCTCTTCATTCTTTAGCTGGGGCTTTTGCTCCTCTTCCCTGCGGGGAGGTGAGGGAAAAAATCTCCTTTCTCTTGGTTGTTGATTGCTAGGTGTGAATGGCTCAGCCACTGGGGTTCCCGTTGTCTTTCCATAGATATGGGTTGGTTTCAGTCAGTCCTTAATAACCCATTCCTACCACCCTAGACACATGTGGCACAGTGCAGAGTCAACCTGTGGAATTCATTGACGTAGAATGTTATGAAGGCCAAAAGTATAACTGTGTTCAGAATAGTTAGATAAGTTCCTGGAGGATAGGTCCATCAGTGGTTATTAGGCAAGATGGTCAGAGACACAACTCCATGTTTTAGGTGTCCCTAAATGTCTGACTGCCACAGACTGGAATTGGACGACGGGGTGGATCACTTGGTAATTACCTTGTTCAGTTCATGCCCTCTGAAGCATCTGGCACCTGCCTCTGTGGGGAGACAGGATACTGAGCTAGATGGACCATTGATCTGACCCAGTATGGCCATTCTTATGTTCCCATGTCCTCTGCTCTGCCCCAAGAGCAGCTTCGTAACCTTTTACACTTCATGCATAGCCATGCAAAACACAGAGGGAAACTGAAGCGCAAATAGCAATCATAAAAATATTATCAAAATTCTTACTTCATCACACCATAAAACAGGATAAGCACTTTTCAACTTCACTGGTGGATTTTCCTAAATCAATAACTAAAGGACATAGTTGTAGGTATATATTGTTACATGAAAGAAGGACATAAGCCACCATTAGCAGTAGTAAATATTCATATAGTGGTAGTACTGAAGGACCCCAATAGGGTTAATAAATTAAAACTACCAAAATGATTTGCTTTGTATTTTTTAAGCTGGCAGCAAAAAAATCAGTCTAAAGCATTGGTAGGGTGATCTGATTCATAAAAATAATACCAACAGATCTATGGCCTTTGAACTATGTACTCGCTTTATTTGCATTATACGTTTCCAATTGTTTGACAGTACGTTTGTGTTTCATTTTATCTAAATTAGTTCTGTGTTTTCTTTTGTATGCAATGTTGCTGTAGTCATGTTAGTCTCAAGGTATTAGAGAGACAAGGTGGGTGAGGTAATATCTTTTACTGGACCAACTTCTGTCGGTGAGAGAGACAAGCTTTCGAGTTTACACAGAGCTCTTCTTCAGGTCTGGGAAACTAACTCAGACACTCTGTGTCAGTTTTCCAGACTTGAAGAGGAGATCCGTGTAAACTCAAAAGCTTTTCTCTCTTACCAACAGAAGTTGGTCCAGTAAAAGATATGACCTCACCCATCTTGTGTCTGTCTGTCTGTCTGTCTGTCTCTCTCTCTCTCTCTCTCTCTCTCTTTTTTTCCTGTCATTTAGTTGCTTTATTTATCACCTGTAAATTACCTAAGTATTTTCTATAAATAACGTAGTAGTGAGATTCTCCCTTCTCTCCTCAGAAGGGATACAGCACCGTTAGCATGAAACTGACTGTAATGTAAACACATTGGAGCATGTTCATATAGATTAATAAAATAAAACAAATAACCCTACCAAAACACTACACTAGCCCACATAATTTTCCCCATGGGGAGAGTATGAGACAGAGCGAACTGCATGTGAACAGATGTTAGTCACATTGCTTAATACGCTGCTGGAAGGCACTCATATTTCAGTGATGAGGGGTGGTAAAAGAACTTATATAAGAACAAATTGCTTAAAATAATTGGTCTAATTCTGTTTTGTTGCTCAAGTATAAACACACAGACTATGACTTGACGCGTGTGTCTAAATGAGAGGTGATAAATAGTTTTTTTAGATACTTCAAGTTTGATGCCCGAAATCGTTTACTACAGGAATAAAACTAGCTATTCCCTTTGTTCTGTATCTGAGTTCTTAATGACAGACTGAAGTTTTTGGCAACTTTTCTTTCAATAGTTCTTGGTTTTTCTTTTTTAAAATATCACTCGCTATTTATTCTTAAAGAGTGGGAGGGTGCGGGGGAGAAGCTATATGCAACATTATGATTGCACAGTTAAAAATTAGGAAATCCAGAAGTTATGGTTGCAGTAGTGATGCTAACTCAGCTGTGTTGCATATCCTGTATGTTTTATGGCAAATAATACAATGTTAAGCTACATATTTAACTAGAACAGTGGGAATAGAAAATGGGTAAAATATTCAGAAGTACCTATATCCCATTTTCAAATGAGATTTAGGAGATAGGTTTCATCAAAATTCAATGGGATTTCAGTACCTAGGTGGTAGGATTTGGTTTAAGACATTCAGATTTAGGAACATATGAGTTGTCATCTTGGATCAGATCCAAGGTCCATCTACTATAGTATTGTGTCTCTCACAGGCCAGCACCAGCAGCTTCAGAGGAAGGTGTAAGAATCCTGTAGCAGGCAGATGGTCTGCCTGCACATTGTCTCTTCCTGGCCTTTAATAGCGGAGATCAGTTAAAGACCTGAAGTATGAGGTTTAATATCCCTTCCAAAATGTTTATCATTAATTATAACTGGATATTTTTGATATCCATATAAATGTCCATTACCTTTTGGAATTTTGTTAAGTTCTTAGCCTCAATAACTTCCTGTGGCAATGAGTACCACAGGTGAATGATAGGTGTGCAAATGTATTTGCTTTTAACTGGTTTGAATTTTCTACCTTATAATGTCATTGAATGTCCTCTTGTTCTTGTGTTATGAGTCAGGGAGAATGGAAGGGTCCTGATCTACCTACTCTGTATCATTTATTATTGTATAGACTTTTATCATGTTCCCTCTTACTCGCCTCCTTTCTAAGGTAAATAATCACAATCTTCAATCTCTCTTCATATAAGAGTTTTTCCAGGCCTTGGATCATTCTCATAGCCCTCCTCTGAACCCCCTCTACTTCTGCAGTACCCTTTTAGAGATGGTGTGACAGTACTGTACACTGTATTCCAGATGAGATCACTTCACTGATTTATATAAAGGCATTATAATGATGATGTTTTTAGTATTATTCTCCCTCCCTCCCATTCCTTATGCATCCTACCATCTTGTTTGCTTTTTGTCTGCAGCTGCCCACTGAGCATGGGTTTTCATTGAGCTGTCTACAGTGACATCCAGGTGTCTTTCTTGAGTTGATACAGTTATTTTAGAACCCTGTAAGGTGTACAAGTAGTTTATATTTTTTCTCTTCAGTGTGCATGACTTTGCATTTATCAATATTGTCATCATTTGCCTTTGTGTTGCCCATTCACCTAGCTTGTTTGGTCTCTCTGAAGTTCCTCACAGCCCTCTCTTGTCCTGAATAATCTAAGTAATTTTGTCATCTTCACATTTTGCTATCTCACTACTTAGCCTGTGGTTTCAGATCACTAAGAAATATATAGAAGAACACAGACCCTTGAGAGACCCCATTGTTAACCTTCTGCTATGATGAAAATTGTCCATTTAATTCTAGTCTTTGCTTTCTGTCTCCTTGCCAGTTTTTTATTTGATAGTACTTAGACTCTCGCCCCATGACTTTTTAGCTTCTTTAGTAGCTTCTTATGCAGGGCCTTTTTGAAGTCTAAATTCTGTCAATCAGTTTATTGACAAATTCCAAGAATTCTAAGAGATTAGTGAGACATGATTTTCCTTTGCAGAAACTGTGCTTGTTAGACCCAGTCATGTAATCTTCCAGGTGTTTTATTCTGTGTTTATCTGCCATTTCAACCAGTTTGCCAGATACAGAGGTAAGGTTTACTGGCCTATAATTCCCTGTATCATCCCCCAGCGCCTTTTTAAAATATAGGTACAACATTTGCTACCCTCCAGGCCTCTGAAATAGTGGCTGTTTTTAATGACAGATAGCATATTTTTGTTATTACTTTATACTTAATCTCTTTTAGGACTCTTGGATATAGCATCTAGTCTTGTTGACGTATTGCTTCTTAAATTATCAATTTCGTCTAGCACCTCTTCTTCTGATACTTTAGTCTCTGAGAGTACTTCATCTTTATTACCAGAAAAAAGCAGGTCCAGGATAGGCATCTTTCCAGCTTCCTCGCTGGTGAAGACAGATACAAAGAAACTTCCTTATCTTCCTCAATTGTTCTCTTTAATTCCTGGTGATCCAGCAGACCCACTGATTACTTTATAGACTTCCTGCTTCCCCATATGCTTGTTTGTTTTTAACACTTTTAACTATTTGCTTTTCAAAATCCATGTAGGCCTTTCTAATTTTCCTTTAGCTTATTGCCTTCTGCAATTTATATTTCTCTTTATTCGCTTCATCGAGTCAGATTTCTAAATTTTGAAGGATTTCTGTTTGGCTTAAATAGCTTCGTCAACTTTGCCATTTAGCCATATTGGCTTACTCCTTGCTGGTTCCCTTTGTGTTCATGTCTTTTGAGATGCTTATATTTTTAACATTAGCATATATGCCACCTCTACGGATTTTACTTTCTCAGCTTTTAACTTTAGGGCCTTTTTTTGACTAATCTCATTTTATTGAAATCTCCTTTTTTAAAGGTTAGTGTTCTGTATGTTGTCATTTTTCAGTATCCTCCCTATCCTATTGGAAGTTGAACCTTAGTGCTTCATGTTCCCTATGTCTAAATGGGGATTGTACCATTTGTTTCCCAGATATTTTGTGCGATTTCATTAATTGCTGATAAAGCTGAAATTCTTGAATAGAAGGCATGGTAGAAGTACAGTATGACGTTAAGAACTACAGTTTATAAACCTTTATTTTTATCATATTATATTTAATCAGATATATAATCACAGATCTCACTTTGAGATGGATCTCTGTAGTTCTGAATAATACTCAGCAAACCAAAGAAATCTATGCTTGTTAGTAGGTTCTATTCAAAAACAAAAATTTTTGCAAAACTTAATCTCTTTGATAATAGATATGTCCACAATTATTTTCTCTGTATGGAACTATCCTGGCCTATATAATCCAATAATAAATCAATAAGAATATTTTTAGATGTAGTTTAGAGGGAAAGTGGCTCCAAACAAAGTGACCAGTGTAAATATGCCACATGCTCACTGTTACATGTAACAGTGTACAGAATGTAAGCTGTACAAAGTGTTTTTTTCCTGGGCAACCCATGTGAGCAGTATAAGTGAATCCCATTCTGCTTGACACTGTGTCCCTTTTTAATGATAATGTACAGAAGTGATTAGAGGGAAGATTGTGTACCTAGTATTTGTACGAATAAATTGTAATTACTCCAGAAGTCTTCAGATGCATCACCATTGTATAGAGCTGATTAATAACAGTAGGGATTCTGAGGTTTATTGATCTGCATGCAGGAGGTATGCTTTGCATCGCATAAAAAGTGAGTCCTGTGATTGTATCCTTTATCCTACCTAATAAGATTCCCTTTTCCCCAGACCCCCTTTAGTCTCTGAAAAACAAACTGGATTATTGCACAGTATTATGAGGCATTGTCGCGCTCTCCATCATCCATTATGCTGTCAGACAAATAATCTGACATGTGGAACAAGTTAAAAAGTCAGGCTGGTGGTAATCAGATATCCCATGGGTACCGATTATGAGGCATGGCTTTGACTAAAGCTATGGATGAGGGTGCATGTGATAGGGAGAGGAGATGAATGGATTGGAAAAGTATGGGGCAGGCTGGGGAGAGGGGACCACAGTTTCTAAAATGACATGGTGGATTTGGAGTGTGCCACCTTTAAATGTATCAGGGATCAGAGCCCTGTTATGCTAGGCATTGTACATATATGTTAAAAATGGTCCTTGCTCCAAAGAGCTTGCCAACTAAGATCCCAATGTGCAAACATGCACATGCTTAATTTAACTACCGTGAAGTCCCCTTAAAGTCAGTGGGGTTACTTGTGGTAGTAAAGTTAAGCATGTGCATAAGTGTTTGCAGTATTGGGGTCTCCACTACACAGGTTGGTCGATTCAAATTACATATCTATACAGCCACCAAAATGTGTACATTGCATGGCTGTGTGCATTTCTGGTTGCTTGCACTGGTACCCAGAGTCTGTGTGTTGATGTAACAGTAGTGTAAAGTGCAGTGTATCCTGGGTAGGTATCCCAGTGTGCCCTTTTGTCTGGTGCAGTGCGTTTTGGGACACTTTCACAGTACTTTGTGAACTAGTAGCATAACACCCAGGGATTTCTGGGAGTGAGGGGTCAAGTTCCCACCATGCTAATTTCTCCATCCTATAATACTTTCCATATCCCATAATTTTTGTACCGTTTTTCAAAATTCTCACAGTCGCTTGGAGTGCTTTTTGGTGTCCGCCATCTGTCTGTCAGAAGCATGGAGCCGGCAGAACTCAGTACAGTTCTCGTCTGCGCTGCTAATACAGGGCACATGATTGTCCGGTATTTTCACAGCTTGAGGGAGTACTGCTGCAATTGGGATTGTGGTAAAGACAATGCAGCGTTATTTGAGCACAGTAACTGGATGCTGGTGGACATAGTGAAAAATAATGCCAGGTTGCTGCTGGCATTCCCGGGGCTGCTCTGCATGTTGGAGCACTGTTTCTGGGCCTGAGAAATGAGCATTGACTGATGGGGATTGCATCATAATGCAGATTTGGGATGATGAGCAGTGGCTACAGAGCTTTCAGATGTGAAAAGCCACATTCCTGGGGCTCTGTGTCGAGCTCACCTCAGCCCTCCGCAACAAGGACACCAAAATGAGAGCAGCATTGTCAAGTGGAGAAGCAAGTGGAGATCAAGCTCAGGAAGCTTTTAACACTGGCTTGCTACTGGTCAGTGGGCAATAATTTTGGGTTGGAAAATCCATAGTGCGGGGCCCATTATGCTCCAACTGTATAAGGCCATAAAACATCTCTTGCTATGCAGGACTGTGACTCTTGATAATGTGTAGGAAACAGTAGGCAGATTTGCAGTAATGGGGTTCCTAAACTGGACATGGAGCGGGTCCTCAAGGAACCAATTTTTGAAGCACTTAGAGGAGAGGAAAGTGATCGGGAACAGTCAGCATGGCAAGTCATGCCTGACTAGCCTAATTGCCTTCTATGACGAGATAACTGGCTCTGGGGATGAGGGGAAAGCAATGGATGTGTTATTCCTTCACTTTAGCAAAGCTTTTGATATGGTCTCCCACAGTATTCTTGCCAGCAAGTTAAAGAAATATGGGCTGGATGAATGGACTATAAGATGGATAGAAACCTGGCTAGATCATCGGGCTCAACGGGTAGTGATCAATGGCTCCATATCTAGTTGGCAGCTGCTATCAAGTGGAGTGCCCCAAGGGTCAGTCCTGGGGCCGGTTTTGTTCAATATCTTCATTAATGATCTGGAGGATGGCGTGGATTGCACCCTCAGCAAATTTGCAGATGACACTAAACTGGGAGGAGAGGTAGATACGCTGGAGGGTAGGGATAGGATACAGAGGGCCCTAGACAAATTAGAGGATTGGGCCAAAAGAAATCTGATGAGGTTCAACAAGGATAAGTGCAGAGTCCTGCATTTAGGACGGAAGAATACCAGGCACTGCTACAGACTAGGGACTGAGTGGCTAGGCAGCAGTTCTGCAGAAAAGGACCTAAGGGTTACAGTGGACGAGAAGCTGGATATGAGTCAACAGTGTGCCCTTATTGCCAAGGAGGCTAACGGCATTTTGGGCTGTATAAGTAGGAGCATTGCCAGCAGATCGAGGGATGTGATCATTCCCCTCTATTCGGCATTGGTGAGGCCTCATCTAGAGTACTGTGTCCAGTTTTGGTCCCCACATTACAAGAAGGATGTGGAAAAATTGGAAAGAGACCAGCGGAGGGCAACACAAATTATTAGGGGGCTGGAGCACATGACTTATGAGGAGAGGCTGAGGGAACTGGGATTATTTAGTCTGCAGAAGAGAAGAATGAGGGAGGATTTGATAGCTGCTTTCAACTACCTGAAAGGGGTTCCAAAGAGAATGGATCTAGACCAGGGGTCTCAAACTCAAAAGATCACGAGGGCCACATGAGGACTAGTACATTGGCCCGAGGGCCGCATCACTGACACCCCACCCTTGCTGCCCCTGGCCCCGCCCCCACTCCACCCCTTCCATGAGGTCCTGCCCCTGCCCCGCCTCTTCCCACCTCTTCCATGCCCCTATTCCAACCCCTTCCCTTCAGGGAGCAGTGCGGGGTTCGCGGTGCCACAGGGTAGGCAGAGGGGCACGCGGTGTGGGGGTGCAGGGACCTTGGCGGGCTGCACGACAGAACCCTGCAGGCAGCATGCGGCCCACGGGCCACGTGTTTGAGACCCCTGATCTAGACTGTTCTTAGTGGTAGCAGATGACAGAACAAGGAGTAATGGTCTCAAGTTGCAGTGGGGGAGGTCTAGGTTGGATATTAGGAAAAACTTTTTCACTAGGAGGGTAGTGAAGCACTGGAATGGGTTACTTAGGGAGGTGGTGGAATCTCCTTTCTTAAAAGTTTTTAAGGTCAGGCTTGACAAAGCCCCGGCTGGGATGATTTAGTTGGGTATTGGCCCTGCTTTGAGCGGGGGGTTGGACTAGATGACCACCTGAGTTCCTTCCAACCCTGATATTCTATGATTCTAACTGTGATAGGGTGATAGACCGCACACACGTCCCTATTTTGGCACCAGCCCACCTTACCACACAGAAAGGGTTACTTTTCTGTGGTTGTGTAGGTGCTAGTGGATCACCAGGTGCACTTCACTGATATCAGTGTGGCTGATCAAGGAAGAACACTGGACTTCTCAAAAAGCTGCAAGCGGGCACATTCTTTCCCAACCGGGAAATTGCCATTGGCAATGTTAAAGGGGCAATAGTGAGTCTGGGGGACCCAGCCTACCCCTTGCTTCCCTGGTTCATGAAGCTATACACTGGCCACCTCAGACACCAAGAAAGTTTTAACTACCAGCTCAGCAGGTGCAGAATTACATTAGAGTTTGCTTTTGGGAGATCGAAGGGATGCTAGTGGTGTTTACTTACTAGATTGGATCTCAATGAGAGAAACATTCCAATGGTTTCAGAGTAACAGCCGTGTTAGTCTGTATTCGCAAAAAGAAAAGGAGTACTTGTGGCACCTTAGAGACTAACCAATTGTTATAGCTGCATGCTGTATACTCTACAACATCTGTGAGGTGAAGGGGGAATAGCTGCCACTGGGTTGGAGGGATCTGGTTGACTGGCCGTCTGCTGAATTTGAACAGCCAGACACAGGGACTACTAGAAGAGGAGCTGTATGGCTGAGGGAGGCTATAAAAGAGCATTTTGCCATTCCTCTATAGTAGAGTTCTCTGTTGCTTTCATTAAAAAAGTGTCTGTCTTGTACTCTTTAGATAATATAATTTGCCTCCTGCTGTGCATTCTGCAGTGCTTGATGGTAACTAGTAAAATACTCTGGCTTTCTGAAAGTAAAGCTTTATTGTGTGTAAAACAACAATTAACAAACACATGCAAGGTTAAAAAGACTTTTGCCAAAATCCCAAGTGAAGATGGAAGTAAACAATAACATTTATGTCAAGTTTCAGAGTAATAGCTGTGTTAGTCTGTATTTGCAAAAAGAAAAGGAGTACTTGTGGCACCTTAGAGACTAACCAATTTATTTGAGCATAAACTTTCGTGAGCTACAGCTCACTTCATCGGATGCATACTGTGGAAAGTACAGAAGACGTTTTTATACACACAAACCATGAAAAAATGGGTGATTATCACTACAAAAGGTTTTCTCTCCCCCCACCCCACTCTCCTGATGTATGATACACATTGTAAGGAGAGTGATCACTTTACATAAGCTGTTACCAGCAGGAAAGTGGTGTGGGGGAGAGAGAAAACCTTTTGTAGTGATAATCACCCATTTTTTCATGGTTTGTGTGTATAAAAACGTCTTCTGTACTTTCCACAGTATGCATCCGATGAAGTGAGCTGTAGCTCACGAAAGCTTATGCTCAAATAAATTGGTTAGTCTCTAAGGTGCCACAAGTACTCCTTTTATTTATGTCAAGGTATGTAAACGGTAATTCAGTGCAGTCTGTTGTGGCTACATATATACCGACCTGTGTTTTTACATGTGTATATGTAGCTGTGGTTCTCTTCTTGTTCCTCGGTGTGGAACAGTTGGAGTAAGGATGTACACCGTGGTATGTGTAGGTATATTTAGGACTGCAACGTCTGCTCAGTGCGGGATCTTTGGGACTGTAGGTAAACCATGCTCTGTAATATTTGTGTTTGTTACTCGAATAACCCCATTATGTCCTGGTGCATTTCTTTGGTGCCTCCTAGTCCTTTTGCCTGTCCTGCAGCAACTGCTCTCTTCATTCTCGGTTTTCCCCTCTGTTATGTTCTGAAGAGTTCTCCAAGACTTTTGATCATGGTCCAAGGCAATTGTGGTCTGGAGGCTCTTGCAGAACATATACTCCCTAGTCCTCTTTCTTGGCCTCCTGATCAGGGTCAGACGTGGCTCGGGCATGGGGGGGGGACTCCTCAAAACCACCTGATAAAAACAGACTGATACACTTTAGAGTTGCAGTCACAACGAAAAGGGAAAGAGAAGTCTCAAAACTCTCTTTGCGTTATTTCCACAAATACCTTAATAAAAAATGCTTATTGACGTCTGGGTTTTGGAGCATCTTGGTACAGCATTGCTCTGCAACTCAAACCCTGGTGGGTACAGCCTAGCAGGGGGAGGACAAGGGGGTGTTCTATTGCATGTGGCTATACAGTTTGGTCCTCTTCCTGGTACAGATATAGGGAAATGGCTGTGACTATTAATGCTATTTTTCATAGGCAATGGTGATTTTGGCTAATATCTCACTCCTGAGGGTCACAAAGGCACAGAGAACATGGCTGCTGATGGCTTCCTTAAGCTGCCTGGGGCTGTGTGGGACTAACTTGTTTACTGCAATGGTGCCAGCTGAACTCATCACAGAGTGGCATGGGAAGGCGTCTTTATCTCAGAAGAAGAAATAAAGCTACCGTCTCTAGAATTCTTCAGGAGAGGATTGCAGAAGATCTCCATGAAAGTTTCATCTGGATCTCTTGAGGATAAAAGAGACATCCCTATTCTGATAAACATAGTACTCCCCATGAGCCCCCTCCTAGCCCAACAAGCCAAAGAAATGAAAAGTGGGCCTGAAGTCTGCCTCTGTTTCTTCCATTGCTACCCGAGCACATGACACTGATCTGATGTGTATTGTATAAGCAGACTGCCATACAACCCTTTTTGAAATGTATTTTCTCACATTACACCAGTATGGCAATGAAAAGTTGATCCATTGTTTTAACTTGTGAATGGGACTGGTGTCATTTTAAAATGGGGAACATAGGTGGGTGGGGAGAGGCGGGAGATGAGGTTTGAGGGAAAGGAAAAGCAAAAAAAAAAATTGCAAGGAAAACTGCTCGTACACTTACTCAAATTCCCTTCCCCTTTGGCAGTGGGTTCATCGGTGCTCACCTGGTGGGACTGGCTAGACTCCTGCACAGTTTTAGACTGTTCCTAGATTGTGGCATGGTTTGAGTTCCCTGCCATGTCTCTCTCCCTGCTCCCCCTGCTGTTCATGGCAGGCATCTCCTTCTCTGGCTCTTCCACAGTCACTATCCTGAACACCATAGTCAAGTCCTGGAATTGACACCGCTAGGTTGATGGAAGAATTCTCCCGTTAACCTAGCAATGGCCTCTCGAGGAGGTGGATTAACTACAGTGACAGAAACCCCCCTTCACTATGTTGCCTACAGACGCACAGCTGCCGCACCGTAGCTGTACCACTCGAGCATCTACAGTGTAGACAGACTCTAAGAGCTGTACTGTCTTAGTGCAAAGGCAAGAGTCAGCTTCTGTTTTTAGCACACTCTTAGATCACTTGATTAGATCATAAGAAATGCATTCTTCCTTAACTTTCCTGTGAAGTCTTGAAGTAATTCTTGTTTTAAGGTTGTAAATTGATTTAAATGCTTATTGTAGTAATTGGCAAACCAGATACATTGAACCATGGATCTGTTAATTGAATTTCAATTGTAATCTTAATTTGATTGTTGGATTGTGTCCTATTTGATTAGTTCAGGGAAATTAGAAGTAAATCAGTGATATATTTGCTTAGCTTTGTATTTGTTTGCATATTCTTTTCATAAATCCATAAAAACAGGGGACTGGTTTCTCTCTCAAAACTTTTGTGTGAGAAAACAATGTATTCACAGGTAAAGGTAAATACATTGCTTAGCTCCTGGACACATATTTTAATTATTTAAAATCTTATGACCACTACATAGTGTTTCAAACCAATTTGACAAACAGATCTTTTATCTCTGAATGATCATAAAGCTAATGATTTCCATTGCACTGATTTTGTTATATATGCAGGTGACCATTATGGTCAGGCTTTTCAGAGAGGCCCCGGGGGCTTCAGTGAGAACTACACCTGGAAAATGCAGTTGACATCCAACAGTACAAGGTTTGTCTGTCTGACTGAAACGAAAAGCAGCATGTAAGTACAGTAGCTAATCAAATTATCCAGGACGTTATCCTTTACTGTATAAAAATGAGCTTAATGATGTTTGATGACAACTTGATGATGATCTGATAAACTCTTCTGAAAGATCAGAATTGATTTTTTCAGATAATTTTTGCTCTTCCTTTTTATTGTTACTGTACATAAATACATACTACTAAGTTTAAAAAATCCCCTACATGATGTACATTCAATAATCTATTTTATGCTCAGAGTTATCAGTAATTCAGTGTGACATTAAATGATCTTAACTAAGTTAAAAGGAGAGATTTTAGATTCTAGGCAGCGAGATAAAATGAATTAAAAGTGCTTTCTCTGGCTTTGTCCCTCCTCCCACCTTGAAGGAGATATTTTTCCCTCCTCTTTACCCAACTTTTTGTTTCAGTCACATGTTTTGGTGCCAGGTATTCATGTTTATGACATGATGTTTGGCTTTCATTGTTTAGGTCTGCTATGAAGAGGCTATACAGTACTTCACACACAACAGTGGATTCAAAAGAGATGAAAAAATTCCAGCTTTTGGCACATAGCTGGTGGGATGAACAAGGAGAATATTCCATCTTGCATTCTCTGAATGATATTAGAGTGCCATTTATTAGGTACAGTTTTGGAATTACTTTTGCTGCGTAATGCTATTTCTAAGCATCCATCTAAAAACAGTGTAAAATAATTAGACAGGAAAATGAGACATAACTTGTTGAACAATTATAGTTACTTAACACAAATTTTAAAGAAACATTTCATTTAAACCATTTTGTATCTTTGTGCTTATTTATGTTCACTTTATTTCAGAGATACTCTATTGAACATGAGTAGTGATCATCAGTTGGGAAGCCCTCTGTCCAGTGTAAAGATTCTAGATGTTGGCTGTGGTGGTGGATTGTTAAGTGAAGTAAGAAACACAGTTTGTTGTTCCTGCCTCTCTAGCTAAGGCGCATATGAAGACTTTGAAAGGTGTTTGTTTAACTCCTAAATCTCAAAGGAGGAGGAGTAGCCCCAGGCCCTTTTCTGCAGTATTGGTACATTGATAAATGCATGTTTTGGAGTGCAGTAAATTCTGCAAACCACATTTAGTATTTGGGTTAAAAAAAAGTACACGCAATGTTTTGGTATGATCAACTGAGGTTCATCAAGAAAAGAGAAACAAAAGGAAGAGGTGCTAAAATCTTACGGTTAACCAACAAACAGATTATTCAAATATTGTCACAAACAGCAAAATATCATCAGTCCTTTCTAGTATTCCTTTGGAAAGTCATTGCAAAATAACTTTTATTTATATTGGGTGGTGGGGGGAGGTTAATAAAAGATCACTTTTCATCATGACCACTCTTGTTAATGAAGTAACATGTTTTCCATTATAACCTATTTTCACATGCTTGACACTTTTGAAACAGTCAACTTCTGGGCTTAAATTTTCCATATTGGGCAAAGTTCTCATCTCTGACCTTGCCTCTTGACACCACCTAATAGTACTGGGGCTGTACAAAGGGGCCCTAAAAGCCCTATATCTGGCATAAGGAGGATTCCTGTGGTGCAGGGGGCAGCTGTATATACAAGGTTTACAGTTTGGTTCAATGGCTCTCAGCACCCCCAGTATAAAAATTGTTCCAGCACCCCTCATTGAGGGTGGGAGTGTAACACACAGATTCTGGTCAGCGCTGTGTCCCATAGGGCTGCTCTAATTTAGACTGGCCCCCAGAGCTGTCTAAGTTACGCTGGGGACCTCTCTAGCCCCCAGAGCAGCCCAAGATCTTTTGAAGCTTTTAAGTTCAGAGGTGTAGCACAGACGCTCACCCTGGCTCTCTGCACAAAGGTGGGTCTCTCTCTTCCCCCCGATTTCTGGTAGCTAGACGTAAATCCTTTTTAACTGCGAGAGAGTGAAAAATGTGTATCTTTACCCTGTTATAAAACAATTCCTCCTTCCCTCACCTCCTACCCTCCAAATACATGAGCCAGCTAGAGCAAACACTACTGAAGTGGAAACTTGGTATAGTCTTAATTCTCATTGATGATTAGTACCTTTGCTTGATTTTTGAAAAATAAAACAAATGGTTTCTGTTTTATAGAATTATGACTGCTTGAAAATTGTACATGAGCATTAGAAAATTTTGCGGGTGTGTGCTTAAGGGTGAATATACTGTGCATATGTGTCCATCTAATTAAGTTCTCACTGGCTGGTTCAAAGTACTTACAAGCTCCACACACTGAATGACTATGGACGAGTAGCTCTCTCACTCTGCTGGTAGAGCCAGTGGAGTTTGTAACTTTCACAAGCTTAATAACTGGAGAATTTAGAGTTCCAATAACATAAAGTTATTGGTTGTGTTGCACAAAGTATTCCAGTTTCAAAAGAGACATCAGCCTCTGAGAAAGAATGTACTTAAAATATTTCAGTGACAGTCAAGACTGGTACTTTCCGAGTAAACATCTGAGTATTCAGCTTTCAGCATTGAGCAGGTATCATAGATAATCATGTGTAGAGTAACCATTAAAAAGACATGTGGATTCACCATTTCAGTAAGGAGTGACCATACGTGTAGGTTCAAAAACCTAGGGGAGAAAAATGGTGTCTCTGTGATAGTTGCAGTGGAGAAAATCTGCACTTGTGGCAAAGTGGACAAAGAACAATTATTTAAAAAACAGATGTAAAAGAATCACTATCTTCTATTTGACAATATTAGTTTTTAAAAGAATAGAAAATCTGAAATGTGTTTTGTGCTTTCTCTTCTAATAAACTTTTAAAAATGCTGCAGATCAAAGGCCACCCCTGTTTGTCTCACTGTTCTAATGATGCTTAACTGCAAGATTTTTTTGTGACTTTGACATTAGATTGTTAGTTTACACAGAGCCTTATGCTTACGCTGATTGTTTTAATGCAGCGAATAAACAACACTGTATGTATCATTAGCCTCTAGGTAGACTGGGAGCTTCAGTTACTGGAATTGATCCTCTGGAGGACAACATTAGAACAGCAGAACAGCACAAGTCATTTGATCCAGTCCTAGCCAAGAGAATACAGTACAAACCGTGTTCACTGGAGGATATTGCAGAAGAGGCTACAGAAACCTTTGATGTAATGGTTGCTTCTGAAGTAGTGGAGCATGTGGCTGACCTAGAAACATTTATCAAGTACTGCTATCAAGTGTTAAAAGTAAGTGTTTGTTTTAATTGTAGGAAATTTTTGTTCCTTCCTTCTTTAATGAAGTTTTTATTTAAAAAGTTAGTCAGAGCACATGTAGATCCCAAAGGCCTCTGTGACATCATCACTTAATATTGCAGTAGTACCATGACTCCCATTAGGTTGTACAAGGAAGTACAAGGTCAAAACCTAATGAAAAGTTCTTACAGCCTGATTTTCCACTGATGGAGGAAGATCTAATAGCTATGTTGATGGTGTCTACAAATATGATTTAACTGTGCACTGAAGTTCTGTCTTCAGTTAAACTTCTGTCTCACGGCATCTTATTCCAACTCAGCATTAAAAGTCAGATGTATTCCTGGATTGTTTTAAAGAGTGCCATGTTTACATTTAGATGTGCTTAAGATTTATTTTATTTTTTCTAGTATTCTTGTTTCTGGTTAGTAGAGGATGACGGTAGGCCCAGTGTGCAGTCTGAGACTCTTCTTTACTTCACAGCCTTGTCAAACTACTCACGCAGGGAACATAGTTTATCTGAGTAGGAACCATCGCTCCCTTCTGTTTAATTTCTCATGCCCCTATCATTCTTTTTCTACCAGTGCATAGAACCACTAATATTACTTTTGTTCTTTGAAAGTGTTTACATTAGGACATACAGAGACTCAATTAAACAAAATTTTATCTAGAAGTATATTAATTGTGTAATGGTATCTCATATTTTGCAATTTATGCTGCTGTATGTTATGAAGATTTGCTGGTGACTTAGTGTTATGGCCAAATTCCAGCATGGGGAATTACAGTCTACCTACCTACCTAAATAATGCCTATAGTTTCAGTGGGATAAACTAAGTCTTCACTTCTTGTCCAGAACTGCTGTGTAGTGTAACATTGTTGCAGCTGTTAAACAGCACCTGTGTTGTGCTTCACAAATTGCTGCTTGTCAGTGAGTAAAGTGATCTTTCTGTACAATCTGTAAACTGTTTTAAGGTCTTTGAGGATGAACTATGCAATATAAGTTTATTTATGTGCTTATTTTTACAAGAATGCGGAATATATATGAATTGAAATAGCAAGTCAGCTAGTCACGACTCAGCTCACTTCACAATGGCCCAAAAAAAAGCCCCCAAAAATGAGCGCTGATTGGCTGCACTATCCGTTTGGCTGCTCTCTAAGCAAACAAGCATTTCCATTAGTAAGTGCCCCACTGATCCCACTCGCTGTAGGAGAAATATCCTTGGGCAGTTTTTGCTCTATGGATTTGAGCAAAATCTCAGCAGCCACAGTTAGGTATGAAAATAGCCCAAACTAATCTGCTTGCAGTTGCCATGGAGAAGGGTGTGTATGTTTTGTTTAATTTAAATTGAAGTTTAATAAATAAGACCGGATATTGTCTTGTGTTTACTACACACATTCTTATACTTGTAATTCATTCTCTGCTCGGGCATCATTTGCATGTATTGTTTTATAATTTAATTAGGTGTTATCCTTGATTAGCATAGACATTTCTGGGCATGGCTGTTCTTTTTAAATGATCCAAAACCTTGATGATGTTGACTGTTGGTTAAATGCTGAAAAGACTCAGTCTTTACAAAAAGAACATCACATCCTGATTTTTCTATCACCTGCAGTTGTCTTAAAACATTTATGTCCGTGTATCAGTGAAAGTAGCTTTAATTCCTGCAGCTCCTGGCTTCTAAATGGACACATTCTGTACTTGAAGTTCAAAAATGATTAGTGTTGTACTTTTTCATGTGAAGGGTCCTCACACTTTTTGTTTAGTTAAATGTACTGCTAATTGAATATTGTTTTAATATTTTTATTAGCCTGAAGGCTCGTTATTCATTACTACAATCAACAAAACACAGTTGTCCTATATCTTGGGGATTGTAGTTGCAGAGAAAATAATGGGCATTGTACCAGAAGGTACTCATGACTGGGAGAAGTTTATTTCACCTGAAGAGCTAGAATGCCTGCTCGACTCAAGTAAGTGTCAAATAAAATGACAGGAGTGAATAGAGAGATCCAAGTGTTACTGATTTATAATGGCAACTGTCTGGGGACTAGATAGCTAGGATGATTGGTAACCTTGAAGTGAAGAGTTCTGTACTCCTGTTAGCAGCTCAGATTTGGCGTAGGTCAAGCATAGCTAAAAGTCATTACCACATACTGGCTGTTCAGGTGAGCATGTAGAGTTGATGATTTCAGTTCAACTCCAAGCGTACAGAGGTCACCTAAACAAAACCACCGTCACAACTAGCCTCCTTGTTGATAGCCAAAGCATCAAAAGATGCAAATTCTTGGACTCTTTTTGGAGACAATAGTGTTTCGTTTCTAAGGGTGAGTCCTCTAGGTCGAGACACTTGATGAGCTAGTGTCCAAAGGTTGCACTGCTGCTGCACTGTATAAACCAAGGGCTTTTGTCGTCTTCATCTTTCATTAGCCTTATATTTATTAAAACATTTCATTTAAAAACTGTCTGAAGTTGAAAGCTGACCACAGACTTTCCAATAAAACTTGAAAGAGTGTATTATGGTGTCTGGATCAAAATACTAAGTCACACCAATGATCCCAGTTTGATTGCTTTCCTAAAAGACTGATTTCTGAGGTGTTGGGTTTTTCCCTCAGACGCTCCTTCTCTACAGAAAGTTAAAAATAAAACAAAAACCCACCAGCAAGCACCTCACTTTTCCTGTAACTCGCTGTAAACAAGCTGGTGCCTGAACTCAATTTTTTCTTTTATCCTGCTGGGTCTGAGATGATGCAGCATCATATGATGAACCTAAGGGATATTAAGAAGGGAGCATAAAATTTCTCTTTATTTACACCGTTTCCTTGATCCATGTTCTTCTTGCCTTATTTTTTTCATTCATAGCTAAATCTCCAGTGTCTTCCATAGATATTGTGACAGGTTGGCTCACAGAACCCCCCTTGGGAACTGCCAACTGATGTGCCAAGACTACTACTGCTCCTGCATTCCTGCCCTGTCAGCTTAGGACTTCAGTGCCCTGCCTGGTTTGAGCCAGACTCGCTAGCCTGCTGCAAACCCAGACCCAGGTCTGAACCATGCCCCCTAACAGCTGTAGGCTTAACTGAAAGCAGCTTACAAAAGTGTTCCTGTCCTTGACACTCAGATGCCAACTCCCAATGGGGTCCAAACCCTAAATAAATCCGTTTTACCCTGTATAAAGCTTATACAGGGTAAACTCATAAATTGTTCACCCTCTATAACACTGATAGAGAGATATGCACAGTTGTTTCTCTCCCCCCGCCTCCTCCCCCCCCCCCCCGGTATTAATACATACTCTGTGTTAATTAATAAGTAAAAAGTGATTTTATTAAATACAGAAAGTAGGATTTAAGTGGTTCCAAGTAGTAACAGATAGAACAAAGTGAATTACCAAGCAAAATAAAATAAAACACGCAAGTCTATGTCTAGTACGGTAATAAAACTGAATACAGATAAAAACCTGACCAGTTCCAAAAAGAAAAGGAGTACTTGTGGCACCTTAGAGACTAACAAATTTATATGAGCATAAGCTTTCGTGAGCTACAGCTCACTTCATCGGATGCAGTGAGCTGTAGCTCACGAAAGTTTATGCTCAAATAAATTTGTTAGTCTCTAAGGTGCCACAAGTACTCCTTTTCTTTTTGCGAAGACAGACTAACACGGCTGCTACTCTGAAACCTGTCACCAGTTCCAGTAGGCTTTCTTTTACAGACTAATCTCCTTCTAGTCTGCGTCCAGCAATCACTCACACCCCCTGTAGTTACTGTCCTTTGTTCCAGTTTCTTTCAGGTGTCTTTGGGGGTGGAGAGGCTCTCTTTTTAGCCAGCTGAAGACAAAATGGAGGGGTCTCCCTGGGGTTTAAATAGACTTTCTCTTGTGGGTAGAGACCCCCTCCTCTCTCCTGTGCAAAGTCCAGCTACAAAATGGAGTTTTGGAGTCACCTGGGCAAGTCACGTGTCCAAGCATGATTGAGTTCCTTACCGGCCAAGCCACGTTCCTGGGAAAGCCCAGATGTGGATTGGCGTCTCCAGGTTCATTGTTGGCTTAAGGGCTCTTGATTGGGCACTTACTGAGAATAGTCTTTTCTCAGGAAGCTGACCAACTGCTTCACTAAAACCTACTCAGAATCAAACAAGTATACAGCCAATGTTCATAACTTCAAATACAAAAATGATACATGCATACAAGTAGGATTAATAGATCCAGTAGATCATAGCCTCTACAGAGATATGTTACATGGCACATGTAGCATAAAACATATTCCAGTTATGTCATATATACATTCATAAGCATATCTCCATCAAGCCTTATGGGGGGCACCGTCACAGGTATATTCAGTTTATCAGTTTTGAAGTGGATGACTTGAATCTGCAAAACTTGAGCAACTATAAATATGCTTCTGATGACTCAGTGTTGTTGCTCTAAAGCTCAGTGGAAGAATGTATATTTAGAACTTGCTATTTTTTTAGAGCTTGATGTTTTATTGACTTAGAATGTCTGAGGATCACCATCTTTTTTCCCTTTCTTTTACAGATGGCTTTTTAGTCAAGACAGTGAATGGAATGTCATACAACCCCTTGTCAGGGTCCTGGAGTTGGACTGAAAGCACTAGCATTAACTATGCGGTGCATGCCGTGAAAACTAGGGTAAAAGAACAATCCAATTCAAGAGAGCCACCTTCAGAGACAGATAAGGAGGAGCGCCTAGCCGAAGCTAGTGCCAGTACAACTATCTGAGCCACGGTAGTAGGCAAGCAGCAAGGAGTTGAAGGAAGATTTGCATAAATGGTTGTAATAAAACTGTTTGTTTGCAACAAGTCTGCTGTTCATATAAATGGCAGTTAAGATGTTTTTGCCAATCTGTTTCAATGTAGTCTGGGGGGAGAACAATTGTTTATTCTCTCAGGAATCATGTAGGATTAAGATGGGAAAGTTTTTGGAGAGCTCTTTTATGAGAAAATAATTTCAAACCCTCACATTATTCTGTCAGTATTTGTGTACGATGGCTTTTACAGTCCTACCAAGAAAACACAAGTTTCAACAGGACTCCAGAGAGTAATGGGTGGATGCTGAGTTCAATGTGGAGTCACTTTTAAAAATGCAATACACTGTGTAAATAGAAGGATTTAAGCAATTTTTAAATTAAACTACCCAAGTGCACTGTTCAGAAACTTGTTTCTGTATTCAATTAATTGTTAAAACACCAAAACCCTCTTTTCCTCCTTCCGTTCTGGATATTCCAACTGTGGGAAAAGAAGGGACGGGTAGTGACATAGGAGCTCCTGCTCTGTCTCTGCGCCACTGGTGTGAGCCTTCCATGGCTGGTTACACTAGTACTGCGGTCTGGTTCAGCAATGGCAACACCACGCTTGAGAATCTGGGTCTCTGAATGTCAACCTGTCTCACCCTCCAAAAATGGGACCTGTTATCAGGTCCTTCATATTTAAGTAAAATCGTCACAATTTAAACAGTCGCTTTTGTAGCATAAAGCAGCAGTTATCAGGCCATCAGTTCGTTTACAATCTGTTATAGAATCTAAATTATGTGAGTGGCACAATCCTTTACCTACTTCATTGAGCTGATAGGAGGTGTTCTTAGTAAAAAGCTATTCTGCTCTGAAATGTGAGTCTCTAAATAAAATGGTGTTGCATGTGTCCATGATCATCTGTCTCCAATTTTATTTTTATCAGATGTGCTCAGTTTACACATAAAGAGATGGGGTTGTTTTATTTTCCTAACTGCAGCCCTGCAAACTCAGCCTGGGATCTGAAAGTCAGCTGGGTTCTCTCTTCGTCGTGCATCATCCCCTGTAAAAGGTTCAGCAGCTCAAATTAACCTCTCTGCTTTGTGTAGTTCCTTTGCCTTCTCTGGCCTTGCACAAATGCAACTGGCCTTGTAATTGGAATTTAGTAGATGATCTGATGCACAAAAAAATATAGAATCCAGTTTGATTAATCTATTTTTGGCTTTTGATTAATCTATTTTTGGTATTGTCAGTAATTAATAGATTTTTTTTTTTAAAGCCAGAAGCGAATGGTATGGTCATCTAGTCTGACTATATGCATAACAGGTCATAGAACTACACCCATCAATTTTGGCATCCAGCCCATAATTTCTCTTTGAGCTATAGCATTGCTTTTAGAAAGATGTCCAGTCTCAATTTAAAGGCTTCAGGTAATTGAGAATCCACCATGGCCCCAGGTAAGTTGTTCTAGAGGTTTATTGTCATAGTTATACAAATTTTCACCTTATTTGTAGTCAAATTTGTCTGTCTCATATTACAACAATGGGATCTCATGCCTTTTTCTCCTAGATTGACGAGCCCTTTACTATCAGAAATCTCTCCCCCATGCAGGTACTTGTAGTTTGTTATTAAGTCGTCACCTGTTCGCTTTCTCTTGGATAAACTAAATAGACCGAGGTTCTTCAGCCATTCACTCAAAGGCATTTCTTCCCAGACCTCAAATAACTCTTGTGATTCTCTTCTGAACCCTTTCTCATGTTCCAGCATTCTTTGTGAAGAGTGGCCGCCAGAGTTGGACAACAGTATTCCAGTAATGAGTCTCACTTATGCTGTATGGGGAGGTAATACATCTTCTTACTCCTACTTGATATTATTCTACTTACACATCCAAGGGTTGCATTGCTCTCTTATCTATAGCATTGCACTGGGAGCTCATGTTTCATTGGTTATCCACCATGACTTCCAATTCCTTTTCAGTATCTCTGCATTCTAGGATACTGAATGTAGGATCTTATGTGACTTACATTCTTTGTTCTAGATGTATGGCTTTGCATTATGCTCTGTTAAAATATAGTGTTTAAGCGAGGCGGCCTTACTAAGTGATCCAGGTTTGTCTGTGTAAGTGACCTGTCCCCATCGAAATTTACCATATGATGGGGTGTACAAACCCCACATTAGAACTGAAGGGCAACTCTGGACCACCCTAGATGACCCTGCCTAGCCACACCTGCAGACCATGGTCCAGATGGAGCTGGAACTTAAAAGGAAGCCACACAGCTCAGAAAGGGGCCTGACAAGGCAGGGAGAGGAAGCTGCCCTGGGAACTCCTTAGAAGGGACTCTGCAGCAGCCTTATCTTGGGAAAGGAGGGTCTGGCTGCTGGGTCCAGACTGACTGAAGGTGCAGTTAGTATTTTTTTCTATTATCATTTCACTACAGGTTGCAAAACTTGCACGATAGAGGGATGGTAAGAAGTGGCCCACGAGGGCAGCCATAAGGTGCTCTGGGATGCTGGACCTTTGGTAGCCCTTACAGTGCCCTGGGCCGGAGCCTGGTGGAATGGGAAGACCCGGCCTCTCCTGCCAGCCCGCCTTTTTACATTCAGAAGGGCTTGATCCACTAGGCAACACTTCCAGCGAGCACCAACCATCACATATCACTCCACTCATGTTTGCCGATGACACAGTGTTTTTATATTTTCTTCCAAATCATTGATAAAAATGTTGAATAGCATGAGGCTTAGAGCAGATCGCTGTGGGTGTCCACTAGAAATACCCCCCTAGAATGATAATTTCCCACCATGGATTTATCAAGAACAAATCGTGTCAAATTAACTTAATAGCTTTCTTTGACAGGGTAACAAGCTTCATGGATGGGGGAAGTGGTAGATGTGGTATAGCTTGACTTTAATATGGCTTTTGATATTGTCTCACATGACCATCTCATAAACAAACTAGGGACATACAACCTAGCTGAAGCTACTATATGGTGGGTACGTAACTGGTTGGAAAGCCATTCCCAGAGAGTAGTTATCAGTGGTTCGTAGTCAAGCTGGAAGGGCATAACGAGTAGGATCCCGCCAGGATCAGTTCTGAGTCCGATTCTGTTCAATATCTTCATTAATGATTTAGATAATGGGATAGAAAGTAGACATAAAGTTTGCAGACGATACCAAGCTGGGAGGTGTTGCAAGTGCTTGGGAGGGTAGGATTAACATTCAAAATGATCTGGCCAAACTGAAGAAATGGTCTGAAGTAAATAAGATGAAATTCAATAAGGACAAATGCAAAGTACTCCACTTAGGAAGGAACAATCAGTTGCACACAATGGTGAGCTGGAGCTGGTTCTCACCGGTTCGCGCGAACCGGTTGTTAAATTTTGAAGCCGGTTTAGAACCAGTTGTTAAAAGGGTGGGCAAACTCCTGCCCGCGAGCCACATCCGGCCCGCAGGACCGTCCTGTCTGGCCCACCTGAGCTCCTGGCTGGGGAGGCTCCCCTGGCTGAGAATCCCTTTTTAATTTTTACTCACCCGGCGGCAGGTGCTCTGAGTCTTCCGCAGCACTTCGGCGGCGGGTCCTTCAGTGCCACTGAAGACCCGGAGCGAGTGAAGGACCCGCTGCCGAAGACCCGGAGCGACTGAAGGAACCGGTTCTTCAGTTTTTGGCAGCTCATCGCTGGTTGCACACATACAAAATGGGAAATGACTGCCGAAGAAGCAATACTGCAGAAAGGGATCTGGGGCCCTGTCATAAATATAAAGGGAAGGGTAACCACCTTTCTGTATAGAGTGCTATAAAATCCCTCCTGGCCAGAGGCAAAACCCTTTTACCTGTAAAGGGTTAAGGAGCTAAGGTAACCTCGCTGGCACCTGACCGAAAATGACCAATGAGGGGACAAGATACTTTCAAATCTGGGGGGGGAGGGACAAAGGGTCTGTGTGTTGCTTTTGCCGGGACCAGATCAGGAGTGCAACCTAACAATTCCTGTAAAGTTAGTAAATAATCTAGCTAGAACATGCGTTAGATTTTCCTTTGTTTAATGGCTGGTAAAATAAGCTGTGTCTTTTTGTAATTTAATTGCCTAGAGGGATTCTCTATGTTTTGAATCTGATTACCCTGTAAGGTATTTACCATCCTGATTTTACAGAGGTGATTCTTTTACCTTTTCTTTAATTAAAATTCTTCTTTTAAGATTGATTTTTCATCATTCTTAAGATCCAAGGGTTTGGGTCTGTGTTCACCTGTACCAATTGGTGAGGATTCTTATCAAGCCTTCCCCAGGAAAGGGGGTGTAGGGATTGGGGGGATATTTGGGGGGAAGACGTCTCCAAGTGGGCTCTTTCCCTGTTCTTTGTGTAAAATGCTTGGTGGTGGCAGCATACGGTTCAAAGACAAGGCAAAGTTTGTACCTTGGGGAAGTTTTTAACCTAAACTGGTAAGAATAAGCTTAGGGGGTCTTTCATGCAGGTCCCCACATCTGTACCCTAGAGTTCAGAGTGGGGAAGGAACCTTGACAGGCCCATAGTGGATTACAAGTTAAATATGCGTGAATAATATAATACTGGAAAAAATAGAAAACCTCATTCTGGAACATATTAGCAGGAATGTTGTAAGGAAGACACAAGAAGTAATTCTTCCGTTCTACTCCATGCTACTATGGCCTTAAATGGAGTTCTGGGTCCAGTTCTGGGTGCCACATTTCAGGAAAGATGTGGACAAATTGGAGAAAGTCCAGAGAAGAAAAACAACAACGATTAAAGGTCTAGAAAACATGACCTATGAGGGAAGAATGAAAAATCTAGGTTTGTTAGTCTGGAAAAGAGAAAACTGCGCGGGGACATAACAGTTTTCAAGTACATAAAAGGTTGTTACAAGGAGGAGAGAGAAAAATTGTTCTCTTTAACCTCTGAGGATAGGACAAGATGCAATGGGCTTAAATTGCAGAAAGGGCGGTTTAGGTTGGACATTAGGAAAAAGTTCCTAACTGTCAGGATGGCTAACCACTGAAATAAGTTGCCTAAAGAGGTTGTGGAATCTCCATCATTGGAGATTTTTGAGAGCAGGTTAGACAAACACCTGTCAGGAATAGTCTAGATCAAGGGTTCTCAAACTGGGGGTCATGACCCCTCAGGGGGTCACAAGGTGCTAACATGGGGGTCATGAGCTGTGAACTCTTCGGGGCTGACAGCGTCCAGCCCCCATTAAATTAAATTACCCCTCCCATTTTTAATGTATGGGGGGGAGGGGTGTCACACTCAGAAGCTTGCTGTGTGAAAGGGGTCACCAATACAAAAAGTTTGAAAACCATTGGTCTGCCATGAGTGCAGGGGACTGGACTAGATAACCTGTCGAGGTCCCTACCAGTTCTGATTCTACAATTGCAAAGTTCTTATATCAGGTTTGAAGCTGTGATGGAATAAACTGCTAGTTTGCAAAATCTCTCTGGAAATTACCCAAACTGCTTTGGGGTCATCAGTCCTTGTTTAGAGCTTCGTTATTAGAAATCCAGTTCAGAGAAATGAAGCAGGATATGAAGACAAAATGGAGATGTTTCCAGGGTCTTTTATACCCTCTGCCACGTGGATGGAATTTTACTGTTCCAAACAAAGCCCACAGCATAGTTTGTGGAAAAGTACAGGCACAAGGTGGCGTCCACGGTCACATGAGCAAGTCATATGCACTTACATGGCTTTGATGACTCACAGGAGCAGCCAGTGCCAACTTGGAGGCTAAAGCGACCACAGGAAGACTTTCTGGGTGGGACAAGTTTCTTCTGTGGCCCGTTGTGCAAGTAAATTGCCTTTGAGGAACCATCAACACAAAGCTGTCTGGCTTCAGTGTAGATTTTCACCTGATGGATGTTACCCCAGGAACAAACACATTTGGGATACAGATGTATAGCCAATATTCATAACTTCAGATACATGCATATAAATAGAATAATCACACTTTGCAAATCATAACTTTTCCATTGACACCTTACATGATATACTTTGTACAAGTTTTGTTGTAATTGTCTAACAGTGGTAGCAATAGTGATATACACGGTCACATTTCAATCATACAGCATCACAGTTCTCTGTAGGGTTCCATTGTTGAAGCTGATTTTGGTGTCCAGGAAGTTGATGCTAGTGTTCCAGAACAAACTTAATGGATGGGTGGTGGTGGTTGAAGTTGTGGTGGAAATCTATGAGGGAATTTGTTGTCTGTCCAGAGGATGAAAATATCATTGATGTATTACAGGTATATCATTAGTTTTGTGGTGCATTTGTCCAGAAATTCTTCTTCAAGGTGGCCCATGAAGAGTTGGCTTATTGGGCGGTCATCCTAGTATCCAGGGCTGTTCCCATGGTCTGGACAAAGTATTGTTGAATGTAAAATTGTTATGAGTGAGGATGAAAAGGATGAGTGTGGTGATGTGTTTGTGGGGGATGAATTTGTAGAGTTTGTTTTGGGGTTGTTTGGGGAAAGATTTGATGATATCCTTACATTCCTGGGTAAATTGTTTTGTGGTGTCGTCTTTGAGGTCTTTATAGTAGGTGGTGTCAGAGAGTTGTTGGTTGGCCTCATTAACGTAATCATCACAGTTGAGGACTACAATGGTGCCCCCTTTGTCTGTTGGTTTGATCACTATCATGTAGTCAGACTTCAGGGACTGTATATCTGTCTTCTTGGTGGTGGAGAGATTGTGGTGGATGTGATGTTTAAGGATTTCACAGTCAATCAATGTAATGATTAAGAGTGTGCATTCATCTGCTCTTTGTTGTCCGGTCAGATGATTCTTTCTTCTTGATTGTTGATGGGATCGTGGTAGTTGTGAGTGGTGTCATCATTGTTATGAAAGAATTTGTTGAGGCTACACAATCTCTTTCACCTTGTATTTAGCAGTGAAACTCTGAGTTAGTTTCCCAGACCTGAAGAAGAGCTGTGTGTAAGCTCAAAAGCTTGTCTCTCTCACCAGCAGAAGTTGATCCAATAAAAGATATTACCTCACCCACCTCTCTAATGTCCTGGAACCAACACAACTACAACAACACTGCAAATATAAAATAAACACACATTATTTAAAGGTGAGCTGTAATCCTAAAATGAAATTTGAGTTAAACACAGAAATTTGTTCTATATGCCCCCACCAACCAAGGTGTGGGGTCATTTAGCTGCTTAGTTTTAACTTACTTTTAAGAAGTTTACTTTCCCATTCTGTGAAATCCTTTTGAACATTCTGGTTTGGGAAATCCATCCTAACATTCATTTTTGCAATCAGAGATTTCACAGCTCTTGTGGGTTGCATGACTTTTCTAGTCCAATGCTGCTGCAGATTGATGCACCTTGGGCAAGCTAGAAAGTCTTGGGCAAGCTAAGGAGTATCAGAGGATTTCCTAGGGGCAGAAAAGAATGTTGTAAAAATGTGTAGGCCTTTCTGTGGCCTTGTTACCACAGCATCTTAGCCCCTGACATAAATTCATGAATTTACCGATGTAACATACTGTATTATTACCATCCCCATTTCTCAGATAAGAAACTGAGGCACAGTCAAGAACCTTTTCCAGGGTCACAAGGAAGTCTGTAGCAGATCCAGGAATATATCTCACACCTCTTGAGCCCCAGTCCAGTGCCTTAACCACAGCTCGTTGCAATGCTAAATTTATCCACAGCCCGGTTCAAGTACAGCGTTGGTAGTCAGATGGCTATGAATACTAATCCTGGCTCTGTCACTGGCTCACTCTGTGGCTTTGGTCAAGTCATGTCCATCTTATTGCTTCAGGTTCCCACTCTGCAAAACAGGGCTGATAACACCTCACTGGAGTGGTGTGAGGAGTGCTTAATTGGTTGTAAAGTGCTTTGAACATGTGAATCTGTGTATAATAAATGTTATTAATTATTTCTAATCTTGACTCCATTTTACTGTTAATTTTGCAGTTTGCCTGTAACTGTAGAAGAAACCCTTTCCAGACCACTTCTTGCAATGACCATCTTACTCATATTCAAGTCAGAATGATAGTATTTAATGGACACAGTCTAGATTATGTGGTACTGAAACGTCTTTAACCCACAAGCCAGACATGGTCACAAGAAGTCATCTAGCAAAGTAAAAATGTCTGCAGTTTGATGTCTCTTCCCTTCTCATAATAATGTAGTTCATTAATATTGTTACTATCCTGGTTGGATAAAGATTTAGTATTATCCTTCGGGGGGGTGGGGGTGGGGAGCCTCCAAAATGCTGGTTAAACTGTACCATATGGGACATTGTGATTCTTTTAGAAGTTTTTGGTCTGAATTAAATGAGTCCTCCTTTCTCTATTTAAATTTCACCATCACTAGAAGGAAGATGCTACTGATAGTGGAAATAATCACAGTACCTGTGTCTGCTTTACAAGAAATGAATTTCTTGAGACATTTCATAGACCTCTAGGAGCTGAAACACCAGAAACACTGGCTCAACTATACATCTGGTTAAGCTATGTGCTGGCATGGGAAGGAGTGTTGGTAATTTTCCTTAAGAACAAAGACTAGGAAAGTTTAGATTCTTGCGTCAAAAACATCAATGTATGTGAAGATACCAATATTATTTGAGTACATATGTACATTTTAAAAATTTCTGGAAGACCAGTGGACAGGTATTCGAAAAATGTATGCACGTGGGTACATCCATTAATCTTTCTTAAGAATGTAGGTGGCTCCCATCACCATAGTGTGTGAGAACCTCATAATTTTTAATGTACTTATCCTCGTAACGCCCCTTTGAGGCATGTTATCCCTATCTTACAAATTGGAAACTGAGGCACAGAGAGACTAAGTGACTTGCCCAACGCGATACAGGAATATTGTGGCAGGCTAGGGAATTGAACCCACTTCTGCCAAGTTCCAGGCTAGTGCCCAACCCACTGGTGTAGTGTATCTATATGAAATGAGTTTGGTAGCTTCAGTCCATTACCCAGTGAACATGGGTTTTGTGGTTTGGACGCACCAGCTTGCACTGATCATCATCATTGTTAGTAATTAAAGCAGAGAGGCCAAGGATCAAATGGGTACGATGGCTGAACTCTACTTCCTGCCGGGGTGGTCCTGTGAGGGCAGGGTTGGACTAGATGACCTCCTGAGATCTCTTCCAACCCTAATCTTCTATGATTCTATACTGACACGTAAGTAGGGAAACTTGCATTGCCACTGTAACTGCTGTACCTGCTCTTCATGTCACAAGACGGCTTCAGTCTCCAGGGTCAACCTGGCACTTTTCAGAAGTACTAAACTGTCATCCCCACCCCCAATATCTGGTAGCATTGCCCTAAGGTTCAGCATTTCTGGTCTGAGGTCTCTCAGCATATAAAATAACTAAGGGTGAACTGCCATGGGATACTAGATGTTACTTTTGAGGTTTCCACCACATGAAATCAGTAACAGTGAGGGGAGATCCTTTCTTTCATGTGTATAGGTAGCTGCCCACTATAATACCATAGCAGCATTCTGGGGAAGAAAGAAATCCCCTGAGAATGTGATCTGGCTAAACCAAATAGAGGAGACATTTGCGAAGGAGAAAAATACACAAGGGATCAGGAAGAGAAGTAGTTACATGGTCTGAGCCTTGAGGTGGTTCCTCTAGATCAGGGTGAGGTTCAGCATGGGAATACCTACACTGTCACTGTCTGTGCTGTATGTAAACCCTAAATAAGGTAAAGGCTTCTGTTTCCACAGCTGTCATCCAAGCACCTTTTACCAGCCCCAAACAAAAATACCTGCCCTTCTGCTGCGATGCCCTTTTATTTTATTTCTCCGAGGATGCAGGCAGTCAGGCAGCTGCAAAAACACAATCACTCTTATCCCTCTTCTGGAAGCTCTCTGAATCTGAAAGAACACTCTCACCCTGGGGACATACACACTGAAATGAGATCCTGGCCTTCCCCTATACCTATCCCCCCCCCTTATTCTTCTGCTATCATCTTCAGCTTTAATTTGATTTGTAGATGAACATGTTGCATTTAAATGATCAAGATCTCTTCCTGATCACTTTTTTATCTTATTACACTGCTCTGATATGGTTTGGGTTAGACGTTCCACTCTGCAGGGCGAGTGGTGCCCAGCTTTTATCTGTTATCAGAGCTTTGGGCTGGTCATTTACTAATCTAAGACAAATGCATGTAATAACCTATTTGTCCACAAAGACAGGCACAACCCAGGCAATGTGTTTGCATCTGAATTTTGTATACATTTTGAAATAATAAAAAAGCATGTAAGGAAACAGAAAAACCCCAAACAAACTGGCTCATGAATCTTTATTGCTAATCAAATATGAACAAAGACATTGAGACGGTTATAGGAGATTGCAGTATATATCTTAAATATCACTGCATCCAACCAAAGGAATTCATACCAGCAAGTACAATGCCTGTACATCCCTAGGAAAAGGATCAGATGCATTTCATTTTGGTGGAAAAAGTTGTTTATTAATTACTATTAATCTATCTTTTTGGAGACCGCCAGGCTGTCAAACACAATTTCCAGTGCTCAAATAATGTATCTGAAACCCATTGGCTAGGCATGGACCCCCAACAATATTATTCTTTATATATATATATATGTTCTTGTACAGTACTCATTACTGTAGGATCTGCCACAGTGCAGTACTAGACATTGCAGACACTGCATTCCAGCAAAATAACATCACTCATCCTCCATGAGTTCTCAAAGATAACTAGCCGTCCTGAGATTGCTTCAGTTAGTTCCTTAAGTACCTTAGGATGAATTTCATCAGGCTCTGCTGACTTTAATACATCTAAAGTAGCTAAATATTCCTTAATCTGTCCTTTGCCTATTTTGGCTTGTATTCCTTTGATCTTGTTGTTAATATTATTTGTGTTGAGTATCTGGACCCCCTTAACCTGTTCAATGATGACAAGCAAAATAGGCATTAAACACCTCATCTTTCTCAATGTCAATTGGTTATTAGTTCTCCTTTTCTGCTAGATAGAGGACTTACACTTTCCTTCATCTTTTTCTTGCTCCTAGTGTATTTAAAGAACTCCTGTTTATTGCCTTTCATGTCCTTTGCTAGGTCTAACTCATAAGCATAAGAGTTTAACAAATCTTTTAACTGCAACTGATCAACCTTGGCATGAGACTCCTGCCCCCAGTGCTTTAGCTGTTTTCTCTCTTACTTGCTTGCAGATCATCCACAAAAGAGTGTAACCTGTGAGAACTAAGCCAGAGAAGGGGACACCTCATCAATGGTGGACAAAAAGAGTATTTTAGTGTCCTACCTGACCACTGAGGGAGTAGTCTATCAGTAGAACAAAATGCTCCCTCAGAGCTCTCTGGAACCTTTCTAATTCCATTAATCTCCAAGGATGGATCATTAACATGGGTGTTTTGGATCAAACTGTGTTTTTACAGTGCCTAGGACAATAGGATCCTGATCCATGACTGGGGCCGCGTCGTGCTACCACAATACAAATAAATAATTAAACGTAAAGAATGGGGATTAAAATAAAAAAACTAAAGAATTACTGCAGGAAAGGGCAGATGGAATATGATATCACTCCTATTAAATGTAGGTTAAGCACAGACACTTGCTCTTGCTTATATGGCTAAGTAAAAATGAGCCTGTATCCAAACACCACTGAATTTTGAGGAAGTTTGGATACAGCTCTGAACTTCACAACTGGTCCTTTTCTCTACAGTGAGCATAACCAAAACCTTGGATCCAAACACTCCTAAGCTTTGAAGATCTTTGGTTGAGAATCAGGTTATGAATCTGATATCTGGATATGAACTTTACTGCTTAGCCTACTTCTAGTTCTGAGTGATTAATAATTATGGCAGATTTAACATTAGGGATTTCAATTCTTTCAATTGCTTCTATGTTATCTAATGTATCCCGTATGCACGAGGTAAAACATCTCCAGCACTGTGACAGCTATCTGGTATGTGCCTATTGAATGCTGAATATTGTTTCATCAATGTTAAAAATCTTGTAATTTTAAGAAAAGGAGTACTTGTGGCACCTTAGAGATTAACAAATAAATCTGTTAGTCTCTAAGGTGCCACAAGTCCTCCTTTTCTTTTTGTGGATACAAACTAACATGGCTGCTACTCTGAAACCTGTAATTTTAAGAGTAACTCTTTTTTGTGATGATATGAACAAGTATCTAAATTCATGCCAGTTTTCTGGGGCCAGCTCTGTGAACAACAGTATTTGGTAAATAATTAGCTATATGCTTTTCTTTAGTGATGATGTCATGCAGAAAGATAAGGGCATTTCTTAGCAGGGGAATATTTGGGCTGTCTTATCCAATGGGAGAAACAAGTCTGTTGTATATTATATGCAGGCTAAGATCTTGATCCTACAATCTTTTTTCACCCAAAGCTCCCCATGTAGTAACTGGTTTAAAGTAGGGCTGTTGATGAATCGCAGCTAACTCACGTGATTATCTCAAAAAAATTACTTGTGATTAAAAAAATTAATCATGATTAATCGCAGTTTTAATCTCACTGTTAAACAATAGAATACCAATTAAAATTTATTAAATATTTTTGATGTTTTTATATATTTTCATATATATTGTATTTTGTGTTGTAATTTATATCAAAGTGTATATTATTTTTATTACAAATATTTGCACTATAAAAATGATAAACAAAACAGTATTTTTCAATTCACCTCATACAAGTACTGTAGTGCAATATCTTTGTCGTGAAATGCAACTTAAAAATACAGGATTTTTTTGTTACATAACTGCACTCAAAAACAAAACAATGTAAAACTTTGGAGCCTACAAGTCCACTCAGTCCTACTTCTTGTTCAGCCAATCGCTAAGACAAACAAGTTTGCTTACATTTACAGGAGATAATTCTGCCCTCTTCTTATTTACAGCATCACCAGAAAGTGAGAACAGGTATTTCCATGGCGCTTTTATAGCTGGCATTGCAAGGTATTTACATGCCAGATATGCTAAACATTCATATACCCCTTCATGTTTCGGCCACCATTCCAGAGGACATGCTTCCATGCTGATTAAGCTCATTAAAAAAATTTGTTAATTAAATTTGTGACCAAACTCCTTGGGGGAGAATTGTATGTCCCCTGTTCTGTTTTACCCACATTCTGCCATATATTTCATGTTATAGCTGTCTCGGGTGATGACCCAGCACATGTTCATTTTAAGAACACTTTCACTGCAGATTTGACAAAACACAAAGAAGGTCCCAATGTGAGATTTCTAAAGATAGCTACAGTACTCAACCAAAGGTTTAAGAATCTGAAGTGCCTTCCAAAATCTGAGAGGGACCAGGTGTGAAGCACACTTTCAGAAGTCTTAAAAGAGCAACACTCTGATGCGGAAACTACAGAACCCGAACCACCAAAAAAGAAAATCAACCGTCTGCTGGGGGCATCTGACTCAGATGATGAAAATGAACATGTGTCGGTCTGCACTGCTTTGGATTGTTATTGAGCAGAACCCATCATCAGCATGGATGTGGGTCCCCTGGAATGGTGGTTGAAGCATGAAGGGACATATGAATCTTTAGCGCATCTGGCACGTAAATATCTTGCAACGCTGGCGACAACAGTGCCATGAGAATGTCTGTTCTCACTTTCAGGTGACATTGTAAACAAGAAGCAGGCAGTATTATCTCCTACAAATGTAAACAAACTTGTTTGTCTGAGCAATTGGCTGAACAAGAAGTAGGTCTGAGTGGACTTGCAGGCTCTAAAATTTTACATTGTTTTATTTTTGAATGCCGCGTTTTTTGTACATAATTCTACATTTGTGAATTCAACTTTCATGATAGAGATTGCACTACAGTACTTGTATTAGGTGAATTGAAAAATACTATTTCTTTTGGTTTTTTTACAGTGCAAATACTTGTAATCAAAAATAAATATAAAGTGAGCACTGTACACTTTGTATTCTATGTTGTAATCGAAATCAATATATTTAAAAATGTAGAAAACATCCAAAAATATTTAAATAAATGGTATTTTATTATTGTTTAACAGTGAGATTAACTGCGCAATTAATTACGATAAATTTTTTTTAATCACTTGACAGCCCTAGTTTAAAGTTACAGGAGATCTGTACAGTTCATCCCGAATGAGTTACAGTAAAATCGCTATACCACCTTATGGTACCTTGTATTTTTTTGTATCATATTGCAGAAAAGAGTTATTCAAGAACACTTTTTAGTTTTAAAATTATATTGAGACTATTTTTGTACCCTTTGGCCTTTTAAAATCATGTTTCTTAGTTACCATGTGCAAGCCTCTAAGTGACAGGAGAATTAGAACTGGCATATTCTAAATTGATCATAAGTGTTTTTTTTTTTTTTAAATAAATCCAGGTGCCACAATATTATGGTATGATATCTTGTGACCAGCTGGAATTGAATAGTAGAGGCTTGGGTCCCAGCTCCTCTGTGGAGAAAGTGGAAAGCAACCGAATACTAAGAAACATTCTTTTAGAAAATAACTGATTTTTTAGATAAGGGAAGTGTGGTAGATCTAATGTACCTGGATTTCAGTATATCATCTGACACAGTACCACATGGGAAGTTATCAGTTAAATTGGGGAAGACGAGGGTCAGGACAAGCATTGTAAAGGAATTGGTTAAAGGAGAGAAGGCAACGGGTTGTGCTGAAAGGTGAATTATCAGACTGGAAGGAGATTACTAGTGGATTTCCTCAGGGATTGGTCTTAGGACCAATCTTATTCAATATTTTTATTAATGACCTTGGCACCAAAAGTAGGAGTGTACTAATGAAATTGCCTGATGATACAAAGTTGGGAGGCATTGTCAATACAGAGGAGGATCAGAACATTATATAGGAAGATTTGAGTGACCTTGAAGATGGGAGTGACAGAAATTAAATGAAATTCAATAGTACAAAATGCAAAGTCATTTACTTAGGGTCTAATAATAAGAATTTCTGCTGCCAGCTGGGGAACCATCATTTGGAAGAGACAGCAGGAGAGAGAACTGGGTGTCTACGCTGATCACAGGATGAGTATGAGCCACCAATGTGATGTAGTTGTGGAAAAAAAGGCAAATGCGATCCTAGGATGTATTAGAGGTATTTCCAGTAGAGATAGAGAAGTAATAATGCCATCGTACAAGGCACTGGTAAAGACCTCAACTGAAATACTGTATACAATTTTGGTCACCTGTGTTCAAGAAAGATTAATTTAAACTGGAAAGGGTACAGAGAAGAGCTACTAGGATGATTGGGGAAAGAAGGGCCTATCTTATGAGAGGAGACTGGCAGAGCTTGGTTTGTTTAGTCTAGCAAAAAGAAGGCTGAAAAGGGATATGATTGCTCTTTTTATAAATACATTAGGGGGAGTTAATACTAAGGATGGTAAAGAGCTATTTAAGCCTAAGGACAATGTCAGCACAAGACCAAGTGGATATAAACTGGCCATGAAAAAATTCAGGCTAAAAATTAGAAGGTTTCTAACCAGAGAGGTGAGGTTTTGGAACAGCCTCCCAATAGGAAGGGGAGGGGCAAAAAACTTAATTAGTTTTAACTGAGAGCTGGACAAAGGTATGAGTGTAATTGCATGGTGGGGGTTGCTTGTGATGGTAGCGGGGAGGGCTCACTTCGGAGCTCAGGAGGCCAGACTAGATGTGGTGGTCCTGTCTGGCCTTAAACTCTGTGACTGTGTTGTATAACCATTGATGTTTTAAATGATGGACTTAAACAGCAATAATAACGAGCAGTCCTTGTGGCACCTTAGAAACTAACAAATTTATTTGGGCATAAGCTTTCGTGGGTTAGAACCCACTTCATCAGATGCATGGAGTGAAAATACAGGAGCAGGTATAAATACATGAAAGGATGGGGGGGGGGGGTTGCTTTACCAAGAGTGAGCAAGTCTAACAGCAATGAAAGACTAGATGTGCAACGTGCAGTGATTTCAGTGGGTCCAGGATTTCACCCTAGAGTTTTAGAAACCGTTGTCTAAACAGCATCCACAAAATCTGCATGTATTCCTACTATGCACCGATTTATCCACAGCTGCACCTGCAAAATAGGTCATTGCTATGAGTCTACAGCATCGCACAGCCTGTCATTCAGAATTCCCTGCTGTATGTTTATAAATGACATGGTTCTTCATACATGGCAAGAGGTGCAATCATGCTAGATGCTCATCTAGCACACCTAGTGGGAGGTATTTAACACTTAAAAAAACAACCCCCCCTAGCCTTGCTACCTGTTCCAATGCACATTGCAAGGGTAGGGTGCAACTGGCAGGTCCTTACTGCCGTTTTAATACAACCCCAACGAGGGTAGATTGCAGTCAGGTTTGTTTACCAGATAAAACACACAACAATGGTTGATTTCCATTTTCTCAAGCTAAAGTCTAAGCACGTGACCTGGTCCAAGCTAACTGTGCAATGTAATTATAGCTTCGGGGGGGAAATTAGCCATCGAAGAGTAGAAAGCTGCTTCCTCCCCCTGGAGAGTAAATCTTTCCAATCCAGCCATTACTCTGGATCCTCCCCCTCCGGCTAGCAGCACGTGCCAGCATGTCCCTTGAGCTCTAGGTGAGTTTTGCCCTTTTCCTGTGACCTTCCCTAGCCCGCGCTGATGGGGAGAGCAGGGCAGCTCTCCGGAAGAGGCTGTCTGTGGGGGGCGGACAGGCAGGGGACAGGAGAGAGGGGTGTGATTTTTATTGCCCCGGTATTTTGGTGCTCCCAGGAGCAATGACATCACCCAGCCTCCTCGATGCGAAGAGACAAAGGCGAGAGGCAGCTGCAGAAGGAGGCGGCTGCTGCAGCGAGCACCACGGCGACCCAGCACCGCTGCTCCATCCCCTCCTGGCCCGCTGCTCAGCTGAGCGGCCCTTGCCCATGCGGACTGCCCCGGCGAGCGGCGGGGGGAAAGGGAGCCGCAGGCAACGCGCAGCATGCACTGGGGTGTTGGCTTTGCCTCCTCCAGGTCCTGTGTGGTTGCGCTGAGCCGGAATCAGAGCCTCACCCTCGGCTGGTGTGCGGGACCCGAAGAGCACTTCTCCTTTTATGGGGACATCATCGCTTTCCCTTTGCAGGATTACGGTGGGATCATGGCAGGGCTGGGTTCGGATTCGTGGTGGAAGAAAACCCTGTATTTGACCGGGGGAGCCCTGCTCGCTGCCGCGGCGTATCTGCTCCATGAACTCCTGGCAATTAGGTGAGAGACCGGGAGAGAGAGAGAGCCTGGGGCAGGCTGCAGCAGGGAGGATTTGGAATAGACGCTGCAATGGGAATAGGAAATAATAAGACAGTGCTGACCTGATGGGAATGCATGGTACTCGACCTTCACCCCTTGAGAAACTGACACAATAACAAGGAGCAAGGCAGAAATCGGGAGTCTTTTGTAATTGTTTTTGTTTATTAGGCATTTCACCTCTGTAAGGATTAATGTCGCACCAGTAGATACATCGTTCTTAAAACCCAAGTGTCATTGGTACTAAGGGGATCAACCACAGGGCTCTTTTCAGGGATGGTTTTAGCCTTATCTGGAAACATCTAACTTGTCTGGCCTGTGTTTTAAGGACAGGGGCTCAGAATTAAACCAGTGGGCTTTAAAACAAGAGCTGCCTTCATCATGGACCCATCTTACTCTTAGAGCTTGCCATTTTAGATGCTTTGCAAAAACATTGTTTAATAAATCTTCAGGTAATAACCCACCTCCGCCCAAACGACCAGTATGTTTAAATAAGACAACTCTGCAAAATAAACCTCAGCGTCAAATTGAACATACTGGTCAGTGCTATTTTGGGGTTACTCAAAAATCTAATATGAAAATGCATATTTAAAATGATGCAGCATCAACTGGTTATGCAAGAGCTCTTGAAAATAAGAAGAAGCCACAATTGTTTTCAGTGCAGTATTGTGCCTGGTTATGATCTCTAGCTTCATAATGGTGTGAGTAATAGGGAGCGTGAGAGCAGGAATAGACACAGGAGTATGTTTGTCATAGACTGAGATCTGAAGTGAACAGTTGCATATGGTGCTGCAGCTTGTTTACAAGGATAGTAAATCATCTCAGAAAATGGTGGCTTTAACTACTGATTTCCCAGGGATGTACCTGGAAATATAATATCCACAACAGAGGTGATATATTACTAGTACGCTGTTTTAAAGAACTCAGTGAGAACAATCTCAGGGCATTTTATATAAGTGTACCATAGAAGTCTGGTGGAGACTAACATTATGAAAATGGAATGGAGATGAACTTCAGATTACTATGGGCCCAAACCTGCACTTCTTACTCAGCTAAGTCGCTCATTGATTTCAGTGAGGACTGCATAATTGGGTCCTAAACGGTTTCTACGATCATTGCATAAGACAGCTGTTTGTGTAATATAAACAATGGCAAAATACAGAAGTTATTTCTGGGTACATTTACAGAGAAATAAAGGATCAAAGTAGCCCTGTACTAACGGGCTGCCATGCACAACATAAAGTAAACAAAGATAATGTTGCCATTGATAACCTTTTAATAACACTAGCACTGAGAGATATACTTGCCTTATATATTTTATGCAGTTATTTTCATTCAGCTTACAATAAATACCTGTATAAACATAATTCTTGGAAAATACTTGAATTCAGGGATGTTTTTATAATTGAAATTTCATAGATTATCTTGCCTCTATCCTTAGGAGAGATTTACAGAATGAAATTACTTCATGTAGCCATATTTTAAAAGATATTAAATTTTCTGGAGAAATGTGCAGATGTGATTTACAGGTTCAGCAAACATATGCCACCTGCAAAGGCTCCTAGCAATGTTAAATCTGTGTATGAATGTTTCAATATTAGTATATAATGGGATGCTATAAATGTATTAAATGATTTAAAATCAGACATTTTAAAATGTGTCAAATTTGGCAGTCAAACTGTAATGGCTAGTGGCCAGATTTTAAAAGCAAAGCAAACTAACATCATCTCTGGCAGTTCAGAGCTCATTTTTGAGAGGTTAAAATCATCATCATCATCATCATGCTAACCAAAACTGCATGGGCTGCTCTCTGTGATGTGCAGTGCAACCCTATTCTGTACAGAATCTTTCATGGACAATATATCCCAAATGCTTCACAGACTGAAACTATTCAACACGATGTATTGTATCAAGATAGTGTGTGATGATTCAAGTAAGACTTGGAGTCATAAAGGGGGTGGTTTCCAAAGGCATAAAGAGCCAGTAAACACCTCACTCCCTTTGACATATGTGCCTATGAAAATCTCCCTTAAACTCAATAACCAAAGGCAGTTACTGTAAGAGAGGCCTGGGCCTGGTCAAAGAAGAACAGATATGTTTGGAGATAAGATATCAACAGAGATGAAGACTGCATGAGGTGGATGGATACTGAAACACTGTTTGAGATGGTAGAAGCATCAGAGCAGAAGGCACTTACGCTAACAGTTGCAAACTTGTGTGAAGGCCCAGATAAGAGGCCAGTGCTAGACAAGTGCCAGAGGTGCAGGAGTGTGCGTAAGAGACAATGGGCCTTCTTCTTACTCCTTTGACTTGCTGCAGTTTTATACCTGTACAGCTACATTGACCTAAATGGATCTCATGGAGTTTGGGTCAAATTCTACTCTCAGTTACACTAGTGTAAATCCTTTGGAATCCTCTTGATTTACATCAGTGTAATTGAGAGCAAAAGTTTGGTCCCAAGGAGGTAGATTGGAGCAAGTCCAGGTGGGCTTTGAGAACCATGAATGGGACATTTTGAACTGGATCCTGAAATGAATGAATAGCCATTGGAGTTGTTTGACAGCAGAGGTGATGTGGCCATGAGTCTTTGTACATGGGAGAAGGCAAGCAGCAGTCTCTTGGATATTCTGGAGTTAGGATGATAGGGATCTTGAGAGGCCATAGAGATGAGAGTTAAAATAGTTGAGGAGAGAAGGGATGAAGGCTTCGGCAGGGTGGAGTCAAGGCAGTGGTGTATTTGGGCAGCCAAGTGCAGAGGTGACAATGGACACGTACAATGGGAGGAGATACAAAGAACAGAGAACAAGGCCAAAGATAATGACAAGTTTACAGACAGTGGAAGTGAATGGCATTTCTGAGTCTGGAAGTGGGGATCGGAGAGCTGAAACTATGCTTGAGTTGCTCATGTTCTTCAAGAGAGTCTCTTTGTTCTTTAAGGCCCTTAACTGAAGGAAGTAGATTTGCAGGGCCTGATCTTCCATTGCCTCACCCCTTGTGTTGTCATTTATAACTGTGCAGAGTGGCTGAAAAACACTACCACAGCAAAGTCGGAGCATTTTACACTCACTTTGTCTAAGTGAAAAGAAAAGGAGTACTTGTGGCACCTTAGAGACTAACCAGTTTATTTGTTTATTTGTTTATTTGTCTAAGTGGTCCGTGAAAGACTTAGACTGAAAACAGAGTTCAACTATATATACAGACAATAGATTTCCAAAGGGGCCTGCACCTCTGTTCGAAATTTCCAAAGGGGTCTTCACCTCCATTTGAAATTTTTTAGGGGTTCACAAATGAAAAAAGGTTGAGAACCACTGCCTTAGTCCACATGAGCTTGGGTGTCAATTTTAGTGCATACTAGCGTTCTGCACACTAACTGGCTCGTATGAACTCTACTGATATGCACTAAAAGTTCCCCAGTGCATGTTAATGTAGTCCCATTTCAAACAGCAATATGGTACCAAGCACAAGGGAACTTTTAATATGAGCCAGCAGGGTTCACACCGGTCAGGTAGTGTGCAACATGCTAGTGCACATTAAAAATCACACCTCAGATAGTGTGGACTAAGGCACCATGTAGACAAGGCATAGGCGCCGACTTCCCCTCTGCTCTGTGGGTGGTCGACCTCCTGGGCCCCCCCCATACCCACCCCTGCACCAACCTCGCCCAGCCCCAATTCCTCCCGCTTCCCCCAAGTCCCCACCCCTGCCCCTCATCTTTACCGCCTCCTCCCCCTCCCTCCTGGAAAGTCCTAAGTGCTGCCAAACAGCTGTTAGGCGGTGGGTGGGAAGTGCTGGAAGGGGGAGGAGCAGGGACACGGTGCGCTCAGGGGAGGAGGGGGCGGGGGCGGGGGGAGTTTGGTTGCCAGTGGGTGCGGAGCACCTGCTAATTTTTCCCTGTGGATGCTCCAGCCCTGCAGTACCCATGGAGTCGGCGCCTATGAGACAAGCCCTAAGTGACTACATGAGGCACAAGGCAGGCTTGCTTGCTTATTTATTTTAGTCTATGAGCCTGGGCTTATTACCAAAGGTTTGCAAGATTTTTGGGTCTCTCCAACATAGAATTAACTAAGCTTCCTGTCTGAATTCTGCTCCTGCAATGTAAGTGCTTTTTAGTGATTTCAGACTCGATGAATAAAAAATTACAATAACCCATTAAAGAGAGGACAAAATGTTTTGCCTCAGCCATTCTCGTTCCTTCATGCACTTAATATATTGATATATGGCACATGCTGTAGTCTGGGTTTCTTTTAATTCTGTTTTGTTTTTGACAGGAAAGAGCAAGAGGTTGATTCCAAAGATGCTATTATACTGCATCAATTTTCAAGGCCTAACAATGGTGTTCCCAGTTTATCTCCTTTTTGTTTGAAAATGGAAACTTATTTAAGGATGGCTGATTTACCCTACCAGGTAAACTTGAGTGTACTGTTTCCCTTTACATTATGGTTAACTATAGAAACACACAATGCTAAGTGTGCAAGGGAAATATCTCTCTTATCCAAGAGAAGTATATGTGTACACATATAGGTAGCTAGATACACACTTATCACTATAGTGAAGTTTTGGTCTGTGATCTTCAAGGTAGGCCTAACAGAAGCTGGTTGGTCTAAACATTCAAGCACTATTCCAGATTTCATTGCTTGATGGCAATTGAAAATTTAATTTTGGGGGAAATGAACTTTTGGAGTGGTTCAGCGTTCATATAATGCTACGTAATGGACTGGTTTGCTCTAAAATTCAATGTTGTTTAGTTTTATTTAGCCTACCAGGTCTGCTATGTTAATAGATCAAATTTAAGCTGTTGCATTTTTTTTTTCTTTTCTTTGGGGGTGTCTCTTCTATGCTCTCCTAGTAGAATAGTGACAAATCCCTCATTTGGCCCTTCATTGCAGACACTGCCCTCCTGGCTGAGGAGGACTGGGCTTGCAGAGCCCATGAATACCCTTCTTAATAGTGGATGGGTTGCTGTTGAGGCACTGTCTTTCTCCAGGGAATGAATCCCAAAGTAAACCAGAGACTGAGAGACAGGAGACTGGGAAATTTATTCTGACTCTTCCATCTGTTAGAGTCAAGATCTAGCCACCAGACCGCTGGATAAGTTCACACTCCATTGTTGCAGTTTTAACAGAGCTGTTTTACATTTTATCATATATATGTTTGTCAGCTCTCTGAGGCAGAGAACATATCTTTTTTCTGCGTGTGTAATGCACTGTGTAAATTTAAGATGGACTATACGAATGCTTAATAATATGATAAGAATACACGATGGTACAATGTGGTATAAATGTTTGTTTTATTGGCACATGTTTTGGGATGACTACATTATTCACAAGTAGTAGAGCCATGAGTAAGTTGTGTGGTCATCTCAGATGGGTTCCAGTAACACTTTTATATCACACCGTTATGAAAAGTATTTTGTTTTTGCCATCTAGCTGGCAGGGATTTTTTTTTTTAGAAAAGTTATTTAGAGTATTTTTACTTTTTTATTGTTGTTGATATCCACTCCCAATAAAACTAGCCCGCTTTACAGCTATGAATCCACATGTACGGACATCTGAGGTAAAGAAAAACAATAACTGATATACCTTAGAACCCTTTAAGAGTATCTAAAATAGTTTTTAAAAAAGTCACGTCTGGTTTTAATGTCCATTATCTTGTGATTTTCCAGCACTAGAACCAAGCACAGTATTGTACTGGAAAGGAGGAAATTCCTGGCTTCCCAAGGATAGACGCCTCCCAGGTCCAGCTGGCACAGCTCACAAGATAGTGAACTTTAAACATATCACAGATGCAGCATGGGCATCTCCGACCAATTTGAGGCTGAATTGTAATTTGGGGGTGAAATTGCTGTTTGCAGGGACAAACATATTTTTGGCGGGGTGTCTTTTCTTTGCAATTGGTTGGTTAAGCAGGTTTGGAATGATTAAAATAGCTCTAGTGAGGTGGAGTAGTGGGCAGAAGGCAAGTGAGGCTGACAAAATTGCAATATAAAAGCAGCTTAGCCCATGGTTCTGCAATTTTTAAAGGAACGTTACTTACCATGTATGTGATACACACATGCACACCCCCTGGACATCTTATTTTACGAATGTACGTATTGGGGCCCTCTATGCCATAGGAGGTATGTCTAGCAGGCAGGAGGCATCCGTGGTCCTGGCCTCAGTGTGTGATGGATGCTGATAATGACCACTGATAGGGGCACTACCAAATGGGCTGGTTCAGAGTGTGAACTGGCGCACCTGCCTTCCACACAGCTGGTGTGTAGATCCCAATAGCTGTTGTGCCCTGGCACTGAATCCTGACCCATGCGGAGTGCATCATGTGTGTACTGAGCACAGGCATTTTTGCAACTGCCCATCGTCAGCGACAACCACACACGTGCGACTCTAAGAGTCTTCCTTTTTGGCAGGAGGCTGTGCTGGGTTGCCCTCCGCCCAGGGTCTGCCAGTGTTGTTTCCAACACATGGACTTTAAAGCACCCTCAACCAGCTTTATTTTGCACTGTCCTTACTCTGGATGTTTACATGCAGTTGGAAGGAAGCATGTGGCACAGTCCTCTATCCTCTGGCCATACAGAGACTTTGCATGATCATGTTTACTTTCCTACCACCCCTTGGTACGTCAAGTGTACGTAAGGCTGTGCTTGTCTCAGCCCCGCACAGAAGCATGACAGCAGTCTTTACTTGGTGTTCTCCAGTCAGGTCAGTTGAGTACATCATGCACTCTTAAGACATGTCTACACAGCAATTCAACATCCACGGCTGGCCCATGTCAGCTGACTTGGGCTCGCGGGGCTGTCAAATTGCATTGGAGACATTTGGGCTTGGGCTGGAGCCCAGGTTCTGGGACCATCCCCCCTTGCAGGTCCCAGAACTTGAGCTCCAGCCTAAGCCCAAACCTCTACACCACAATCTTACATCCCTGCATCCTGAGCCCTGTAAGGCCAAGTCAGCAGACCTGGGCCAGCTGTGGGTGTTTAATTGCTGTGTAAACATACCCTAAATCTCCCCTGTGCATTGTGTCTCTGGGCCTTCTGGAAGAGATGTTAATGTAGGGGCTGCAGGTCACTTGGAAACCTAGCTGAAGTCTTTATAAACTTTTAAAAAGTTTAATCAGGAGGAGAAATTTTCTACCATGACACCCAAATTACTTAATGTTCAGTCCCTGGGGTTGAAGTCTATGGGGCTGCATGGGGTTTAAAGGCAGAATTTATCCCAGTTAAACTGTTGACAGGAAGGGACAAAAACAGAACTTTTTGCTGCTGGCCCTGGAGGCACCTACCTTCCTTGTGGCAAGGAGTCCTGTGGCACCTTATAGACTAACAGATGTATTGGAGCATAAGCTTTCGTGGGTGAGTATTCACCCACGAAAGCTTATGCTCCAATATGTCTGTTAGTCCATAAGGTGCCGCAGGTCTCTTTGCCGGTTTTACAGATCCAGACGAACACGGCTACCCTTCTGATACCTTCCTTGTATTTCACAAGATGCTGCTTGGGGCAGCTTCCTTATAAATGTAGTCGTAGGGAGCTGTCCAACAATTTCATTGGCTGAGACAATAGAAATCTGACAGCAGGTATACAAAATTCTATGGGGTTTGAAGATTTAGAGATTTTTGTCTCTCTCTGCACCCCTCCCCCCCCCAATTCTAAGCTTTTATTTACAAGGAAAGGAAGTTTCCAGCCCCGCAGGTTTTAGAGGTCCCCTTTCCCAGTGTAAATTAAAGCACTGCTCTTTTCTGATCCCATAAACATTGTAAAACCAGCAGTGCTGGAGGGACCCAGTTAGACCATGGCTGTCTCCTGACATGGTTTGTCATAGTTACAGGACAAATGTGCCTTAGATGCCTTCTAGTACCTTTTGAGTGTACCCAGTGGGTGACAGGCCTGCCTCCCGGCACCTCACTCTGGGTGGAACCATGTAGTCCAACCACTGCTAGATGGAATCTATGGGCTATAGGCCCCTTTTCCCCACAGTGCTAATCCAACAGGCCCAACTGCATTGGCACCTGCCGGCCTTTTCTTTCTGGGGACCCGTGACCAGCAAGTTGATTAAAGTGACTCAGAATCAGCATCTTCAAAACAAAGCTGTATTTATTCCTTTCCCCAAAGGTAGAAAGCACATACAGCAAAGGGTACAAAAAATAAAAGGCCTGTATGCCTCGTTCTTACTTACGTCTTAGTCTTTTCTTGCCAACTTTTGTAAATTTCCCTCAGTCCAGCTAATCCCCATCTCTGGCTGGGAGAAACCGATTGCTCACAGCAGGCTTGCTCTCTTTCCTTGCCAGCTCTCACTGACACTTCTTGGGCAGTGTCTGGCCACTCACCCCAGCTCTTTTCTAGGCCCAGGATCCTTTAATATTTGGTATTCTCCTTCTGATCCTAGATTTAGCCTTGGGAAGAATAAGCTGTTCTCAGGCTACCTGGTGGGGGTATTCCCTAATAAACAGCTTTTTCCATTGTTTCCTCTAGATCTCCTATCTGTGTCATTGTTTTACCTTTCCTTCTTGGTTCCTTTAACAACCCTTTTTTATCTAACTCCATGGCCAAGTACCCATCATAGAGAAACACAGAGAGGCATGCACCATATTCATAAAAACAATATAGCTAATTCCCAGTTTGTCTTATGGTTAAAGTGCCATTTTTTTCTTGCAGTGCTGATGGGACCTGACCATGTGTTAGCTGTCGCTGAATCATGCTAACATCATGGCTGCTCTGCAAGAGGGAAGCTTCTTTTAAGCATGACTGGGGATAATAGGAGTTTTGCTGTTGACTTCAGTGGGAACAGAGTGAGGCCAACACTGAGTGCTTTTGAAGATCTAGTTTTCTCTCCCGAGCTGGCACTGTAGCTTTGAGCTGCAGAAGCAGCTCTACTCTCTGAAGCAGCAAGGATTCTCTTTTTACCACCCTACTAGGAGTCTGGTGCTACTCACAGACACACCTTAGCACCTAAGGATATGTCTACGCTTTGAGCTGGGGCGTAATTCTCAGCTTGTGAAGACACACCCGCGCTAGCTCTGATCAAACTAGAGTGCTAAAAATAGAGTGTCGCTGCAGCAGCATGAAGAGAGACGAGCTGGGAGAGACAAGCTGCCCAAGTACCCTTCTCAGATGGTAGGTATGTATTCAGGAGAGCTAGCCCCTCCTGTTGCTTGCACCTCTGCAGCTACACTGTAGTCCACTAGCTGGATCAGAGCTAGCGTGGGTATGTCTCCTCAAGCTGTGAATCGCACCTCCAGCTCCAAGTGTAGACACACCCGCAGAGAAAAGGAGGATTAAAAAAAGATGAAATTAAGCTACTGAGGAACCCTTAGAACTTCTTAGAAACTCCTGTTAGCTGGACAATAGCAGACAGCACAGTTTTGAACTGGATCCTTTGCCGCTCCCTCCAGCACAAATTTTAATGGTCACTGGAGAGTGATTATCTGGTGAATTTATCCAGTGTTTCTTCCCCTCCCTCCAGATATAAATATCACAGAGAAGCAGAAGGTGACATTTACACATCAGTTTTGCTAGCATTTCTTGCATTTAGTATATGTTGGCAGCTGGTGCTGCCTGTGTAATGCCTGTGCCCTATGGGTGTATAGACCTTTAAAGGAGAATGTGCCTCCCATTTCTACCCTTCCTTTGTCTTCCGTCAGCACTGTGGCACCTTTCAGGCCACTCAATGTGGCAAGGACATTTCTGAGCCTGCTTGACTTCTGAACCATCAAGAAATTCACTTGTTGCTAGAATGCCTTATCCATTTTTATGGACCACTGCCAACAAGTCACCATGCTATTTTGATCAGATGTGTTTGCTGTTGAATATAAGCTTTGCTTTGCTTTGCCAGTACTCCTGTCCTAAACGTTGCCACTGATTGCTTTCTCTTCCCAAGCCATCTTGATCTGGCCTGATTGCTTTGTTGATGTCTGTGAATGTTACAATGTAGCAAAAGGTTTTTATGCCAGGTGTTGAACTTTGATGATGTTCTCTGTAGAGTCTGGTTTGAAGGAACCAGTTTTGGGCTCAGGGGTTTTCTTCTAAAATAGAATTTTTGAAATATATGGAATTTTTTACAGTCTGACAAAGTATAAAGGCAACAGAAACGTTATATTTATATATTTATTAAGAAATAGTTTAAAAAATAGATACAAAGGGGCACAACACAAACTGTAGTAATTGGAACTATTAGGCTTAATTCTTCCTGGTTATCACTGTAAAAGGGCCCCAAAATGTCTTGTGCAATTCAGTTTGTAAATTCCATCTACCTAAAATGAGCTTCCTATGGGCTCTTGTGACAATTGCTTTGTAGATTACAGTTAAAGTTAACGTACTAGGGCGGATTTATTTGTTTTTATGTACCAATACCAAGGCCACTCGCTGTTCTTTGCAGCTGGACTGGTTCTTAAGTGAGAGTTTGGTAAATATTTGATGACAATTAGTAGCAGCTTTAAAGATATAAAGGTTTTGGGCTGAAAGATATCCGCTTCAGACACAGTACAATGTAGTGTAAGAGATTTTGCCCAGGGATGGAGGGCATCTTAAAATATCACAGGATAATGAATAGAAGCCTTATATTCCATTTTTCTTGCTTAATCATATTGCAAGGAAACATTAAAAAAGCAAACCCTAGAAAGCCTAAGATTCAGCAGATTTTACCTGTGTAATATGCTTGTCCACTTTGTTTCTAGGATCTTAACTTTTGCGTTTCCTAAGTTTAAAATGTGTAAACGTAATGTTGTGTTAACATAATTCTTTACACACAAATGCACTCACACACATATTACATAAAATCGTCTTAATTTTTATTAATGCAAGGTATATTGATTTAAACTATTGCAATAAAGAAAATTATGCAAATATATTTTATAAAAGCTAACAGCAGATGCCCAAAATTATCAATATTTTTGTCATAAGGGGAAAAAACTCTAATGGAACAATCCTATGGAGTTTAATTGAGATTAAACCAACAGTACTGTATATCTATTTAATAGGGTCCTAGAGTAACTATTTTAAAATCCTATAGAATATAATAAGAATGAGATTCTTTCTATAGGTTTTTTTAACCAATGTATAGAAGGACTATTAAATTTTATAGGATGGTTTAAAAAAATCTATAGAAAGGTTACCAGTTTATTTTAAATTCTATAGGCCATTTTTCATAAGGGAAGAGCCTGGACTAAGGAGCGTGGAAGAGTTGGTATTCCCCTTTAAGTTTCAAGTCATCTGTTTCTGTAGCCTTTCTGCTATGAGCCAGAACACCTTCCATCTTTCCTCCTCACTCATGCACTAGACAGATGATTTCCATTCCCTTATTCATTCATTTCTAGATACAAGTCATGACAAATCATATCATTTTATTCTCATATCAGGATATCTGTGTATGGGCAGAAATCCAAGAGTTGCTAGACCCAGAAGACACTGTTCCCAACAATGTTCCCCAGTATTTCTTCTAATTTGATCCAGAAGGAAGATGTGTCTGAGAAAGAACATGTATTTATAATGTATCAGACATCCATATTATTAAATGTAGCCAGGGTGAAGTGCCATCTAACGAGGATCTCCTGCTGAGTCTCCATTGCCACACAGTGTGCTATGTGTTTGTCTATCTTCCACCTTAATGGATTTCTGGCATTTAAATTTTTGAGGCCTAAACAGGTTGACATTGTATTGCCAACCCCAAACCTTCAAAAATCATGAGTCACGCACCCAAAATAATTGGCCTAAAATCATAACATTTTAAAAAATAATAAATTTGAGTTTTTTTATTTGGCTTCTCATTTTGAGCCTTTAGGGTTCACATTTTTGAGCTTTTCACTAGAGACATGAAGGCTAGAAGCTTACTCTATCTTTAAACGGAAGCTGAGATTCGTATGTAATAACAAGACTCCAGGAGCTGGGTCTTTAAGAAGAACACCAACTATCACGAGACTTGCTGTAAAATCACAAGAATAGTTAACATTGTTGAGTGTCCTTTTAAATAAATAAAAAATAAAAGAACAGGAATACAGCAGCTCATACCTGTGCTTTTAGGAATAAGCAGAGTTGTAATTAAAGAGAGTTAATGTCTAAAGATCTAATCACATGACTGGAAGCCAGGAATTCCTGCGTTTTACTCCTGACTCATTCCCTGCTTGATCTCTCTGCTTCAGCTTCCCCATCTGTAAAATGGGGATAAATACTTAGATGCAGAGACCTGCTAGCTTTAATGGGACTCCACACAGGTGATGCTCTTGTGGATCTGATTGCAGGAACTTTGGCTGCAGATGACTGAGGTTCGCAGACCAGGAAATGCCAGGATCATAGGCAAAGACATACTTTCCCATTCCAATGAGGGAGTGACATATCATTCCATTGCTTGGGCCTGGCTGCTTGTTGAAGGCCTGAAAGAAGGCAGGAGTACACGCCATTGGGGTTTCCTCATCTGAGCTTGAGGTTGAGTCTAGGTCCTTCCTGTTCCCACTGCATCCACTTTCGGTATAGATTAGTGGGTGTGCAGATTAGCCACATTTGCCTTTCAGGGCTACTGAGACATTTAGTTAGTAAGGTATCAGAGGGGTAGCCGTGTTAGTCTGTATCCACAAAAACAACAAGGAGTCCGGTGGCACCTTAAAGGCTAACAGATTTATTTGGGCATAAGCTTTCGTGGGTAAAAGAAAGCTTATGCCCAAATAAATCTGTTAGTTTTTAAGGGGCCACCGGACTCCTCCTTGTTTTTATTAGTTAGGGTTCGTAAGGTGCTTTTAAGATGAAGAATGCTACTGTGAATAAGTACCAAATATTATTGTTATTTTGTCTATGATGCAAAATTGTACAGAATATTGGGCCTGACCCTGTGGAGTTCTGAGTGCTTCTATCCCCACTGGACTTTAATTAAATAATTAACATTAAAACACACAACACCTTTCAGGACTGGTCCCATTGCTTTGCATTAAAAAACAAAACAAAAACAATGATGGGTACATTCTTTTGACTAGGAATTACTTATGCTGGAAATAGGTTTTTGCATTTCCATTTAGAGTAAGGTTGTCGCTCTAGTTTGATACCTATTTATGGAGGATATTGATTTTATGCTTCGGGTATTGGCACCTTTTAAAAAAAACTTTATATTGATCAAACAGAAGCTGAAGGGTGTTTTTTTTGTGTTTTTTTTTTGTTTTTGTTTACTTGCTTCTTTTCTTAGAACTATTTTGATGGAAAACTTTCCCCTCAAGGGAAAATGCCCTGGATTGAATACAATCGCAAAAAAGTATCTGGCACTGAGTTCATTATTGACTTTTTGGAAGAGAAACTCGGAGTGAATTTAAATAAAAACCTTGGTCCACATGAAAGAGCTGTTTCCAGAGCAGTGACAAAAATGGTGGAGGAGCACTTCTATTGGTAAGCTTGCATGGTAAAGCTAGTTCTGTTCTGATCTTATCAAACCTGCCGCTGCACGTTTTATCTGGAAATGAATGCTTGCTTTGTCTTTCAAATAACTCAGAACCGAGCTGTCAATTCCACAGTTCTTTTCACTCTTGGAGAATTGGTGTCTCTTTCTGTTCTTACTTGTGCCAGTGTGAATCAGGAGTAAACACCACTGGAGGGTGTAAAACCATTGCAAATGAAGTTCAGAATCGGGCCTTTTGCCCACCTGCAAGTTTATAAAGAGGAGCAACCACAGGCTAATACTGCAGTCCTTTCACATGTACCCCTTCAGTGGCACATGAGAAATAACTACAGGATTGGGCTGGTTAATAATAGGCTAAATTTGAGACTGTTTAATAAATTTGTGATTGCCAAAAGGGAGAGAAAAAAATCCAGCTTTTGGGATTAATAGGTGACAGGAATGCAATATTTTGAACTAACTGAAAACTATACATATATTTGCACAGTCCTCTTCATTTAATAGAATGTTGTTGTTATTCTTCCACTATCAGTAATGGGATGCAGTATTGTTGGCTGAGCGAAGCAAGGTCTAACGTTCAACTCGAAGGATTTCTCTCTGTGTCTGTCTGGTTGTAGAATGACCTGAAGTCATTTAAAAGCCCATAAACTATAATATGGGATAGAATCTTACTAAATCTCCTATTGCTAATTGTTACACTCGCACTCACAAAAATGAGAGTCTGCCCACTCACCAGCAAAGATTTAGGACTAGACACAGCAACCCTGACTCATGTAGGATGCTGCGTGTGACATCAGTGAGACTACTGGTTGAGTAAGGCCCTTAAAAGTACAGTGACGGTTCCCATTATGACTTCATTGCATTAAAATATGTATGCCAGAACACCTATTTGCATTTTGGGGAGCCTTGTCATAAATAATTACAGTTAAACTACGCTTTTCAAATAAATGAGCAAAGTACATTTTGTGATGCCTTATTCTTTCTTAAAAAAAAAAAAAAAAGGTCCCCTCCTTCCTGGGGCTGAGTGCCTCCTGCTGAGGTGTTCCACTCCTACTGGGCCAACTGCTGAGAGGAGCTACTGAGCACCTGGAACTCCAGGTGTCTTCAATGGGCGTTGCGCATACTTGATGCTTCTCAAGGTCTGAACTATTGACTTCAATGGCAGTTGAAGGCGCTTGGGCCAAGGTTCACCAACGTACGTAGGTGTTGTGATACTGAGGGTCCCAATGCCGAACTTTTAGATGCTTAGAAAATCACAGGAACACACTGCAAATCACAAAGCCCTAAGTTAGGTGCCTAGACTCCAAGACACTGAATGGGGAGAGATAGGCACCTTAGACTGTGATTCCCAAAAGCTAGCGGGCTAGGCAGGGAGCCACCTAACTTAGCCACTAGGAGATGCTGACGAGAGGGGTGTATGTTAGGCCTCTTCTCTCTCACCAAGATAGGCACCTAAGTCTAGGTTGTAGGGAAGTGTGTATCTCTACTAGAGATTCACATCTGGGAGCGCTATTTGCAGTTAAGCACCTACAGCATTTCCACAAGAAGCTGGGGAAGGAGGAGGACCTCTCTCACAACTTTTAGCTCAGTGGATAGGGATGTGGGAGACCCCTGGTTCAAGTCCCACCTTCACCTGATGAGAGGGATTTGAACAGAGATCTACCACCTGTCTTCTAGGCTGAGGTCAGATTTAAAGTGGCCTTCAAAAATGGTCTCACTCGGTTGATATGTCCCCTGCTGGAATAGTCAATGTCAATCCAGATTAGATGAAACAAAAGTTACCTTCAAGTTATGGCGCAGCAGAGAAAACAGTCAGAAACTAGGAATTTATACATTAGCTTCTTTACACAGTCTGTTCTCTGGGGGTCTTGCAAAGGTTTCTAATTAAGAGAAAGGAAAGGACTATTACTCATGGCATTCAGAAATTTTAGCTATGAATTACCAATATAGACGTCATGGTTCCTGCTGGGTCTACAGGAGAAGTCTTTTGTCTCTTCAAAATGGAGTCTGTCTCCTTGTTGCTTTCTAAGGGGTAGTCTAGATTAGGAAGAGAGGTTGAGATTAGGTTGGGGTTGGTTAACACATGTTAGGAATGTGCTTGTTTACCCAGAACGATCTCAACTATTTGCCTAAACTAGACAAAATCGAAGGATCAGATCCTCACCTGGTGCAAGCTATCATAGCTCCATCGAGCACCAGTGATGTACACCAGCTGAGGACCTGTCCCTAATGGTCTCCTACTTTCTACATGCTAAGGAGCCACCCCCCTACTTCACCTTTGAGAACATCCACCTCTTGCTTTGCATAAATTCTCAATTAGTTTCCGACAGTAAAGGGGAGCTTCAAGCTAGCCACTTCTGGTGACTCTCTCTGCCTGCTCCCATTCCTGACTTATGTATTGAGACTAAGGTAATTACCTATGTCTTTGTTTCAGATATGCTAGTTCCTGGGACCATTCCTATTCAATGGATTATTATTTAATTTATGTCCGAAGATTTGTACAGGAGTGCCTATCTGAGGCACTAGTAAGTTTTCAAAAATACACAGATCACACAAATACTTAAAGCCAGTGTATAACAGTCTAGACCCATGTAACCAAATAAACAACCAGCTGATGACATTACTCACCCCTCTCCCAATGCCTGAGGAAATAGATCATCTTACAGCGTTTCCTAAAGGTCTGGAGTTCAGAGAGGCCTTTTATAAAGGGACTCATGCCCGGGGGGTGAGGGAGGAACTGGCCTTGAGCTACAGTGGTATGGTTGCTCCCAGTACTCTCTTAAGCTGGACTCTCCTTAATGATTCTTTTCTGGGTCTTCAGGACATCCACTGTTGATCCCTGGTAGTTCTTATGATTGGCCCAACAGGCCTATTAGGAGTCAATGAAATAGTCCGCTTGAGCGACAGTGTGAGCTGAGGCCCGTCTTAGTGCAACAGGCTGGTTTGCTAACATGAAGTGTGAATTAGTGCTCAGCTTTAAGCAAGTTTCACCATTCTAATATTACAGATATAAAATGAATAGATATTGGTAGTAAGTACAGATAAATCAGTTTATCAAGCTGTGTAACAATAATATACTTTGATCAGGCTTGACAAAGCCCTGGCTGGGATGATTTAGTTGGGGATTGGTCCTGCTTTGAGCAGGGGGTTGGACTAGATGACCTCCTGAGGTCCCTTCCAACCCTGATATTCTATGATTCTATGATAAGACCCTGGCTAGGGCCAATTTTCAGTTGCCTTAACCTAGCCACTAAATTTGTTGGCACACACATTTCTGTGTGCTCAAAATCATGGCTTTGTGTGAACAGATCAGATAGTTGGCTGTTTAGTTACCTTCTTTGCAGGCCCAAATTTGAGTTTTGGGCATCTGATCCCCCAGAGCAGACATACAAAATGTCACAAGTCTGAGGTTGTTCATGAAAATGATGTCTTTAATGGATCATCTGGGTCCACCCCCTTTGTACTTGCACCAGATTAATATCCATATTGGCAATCTTTATTTTGTGGTTGTCCTTTCCTGAACCAACCAGTTCTCAGTACTGCTCCACAACCAGTAAGTGAGACTCAGGGAAATATTTAGTTCTAGTGAGAGTTTAATGGACAGGTATTGGGTGTTGAAGTTGTGGTGGAAATCTATGAGGGAGTTTAAGTCATTTGTCCAGAGGATGGAAATATCATTGATGTATCTCAGGTATATCATTGGTGCATTTGTCCCAGAATTCTTCTCCAAGTGGCCCATGAAGAGGTTGGCATATTGGGGAGTACCTATGGTTGTTCCCATGGTTTGGACAAAGTGTTTGTTGTTGAATGTAAAATTGTTATGGGTGAGGATGAAATGGATGAGTTTAGCGATGTGTTTGGGGTGGACATCTGAGGGTTGTCATTTGTTTTGTAACTATTTGAGGCAGGCAGCTATCCAGTCATTGTGAGGGATATTGGTGTATAGGGAGGTGACATCCATGGTGGCAAAGAGGGTGTGCTGAGGGAGGTTGTTAATGTTGTGGAATTTGTGGAGGAAGTCGGTTGTGTCCTGGAGGAAATTGTCCCTTTGTGTGGTGAGTGGGTTGAGGATGGTTTCTATGAGTCCCAATATTCCTTCAGTAAGAGTGCTGTGGCCACATAGGATGGGTCTGCCTGGATTCCTTGTTTGTGTATCTTGCGAAGCATGTAGAAGGTCCCTGGTTTGGGTTCGTGGGGGATGAGTTTGTAGAGTTTCTCTTGGATTTGTTTGGGAAAGGATTTGATGATATCCTTAAATTTCTGGGTAAATTGTGTTATAGAAGTCTTTTTTGAGTTCCTTATAATAGGTGGTGTCAGAAAGTTGTCAGTTGGCCTTGTTAACATAGTCAGCACTGTTGAGGACTATGATGGCGCCCCCTTTGTCCGCTGGTTTGATCATTATTGTGGTTAGATTTTAGGGACTCTGGACAGATGACTTGGGGGGAGGGATAACTCAGTGGTTTGAGCATTGGCCTGCTAAACCCAGGGTTGTGAGTTCAATCCGTGAGGTGGCCATTTAGGGATCGGGGGCAAAAATTGGGAATTGGTCCTGCTTTGAGCAGGGGATTGGACTAGATGGCCTCCTGAGGTCCCTTCCAACTCTGATATTCTATGATTCTATGATGATAAACTCCCTCATATATTTACACCACAACTTCAGCAACCACCACCCAGCCATTAAACTCTCTTGCGAATACTCCCACACAAGCATCAACTTCCTGGACATCACAATCAGCTTCAGCAATGGAATCTTATAAACAACTATATACAAGAAACCCATGGATCATCACATCTGCCTTCATAGATCCAGTGACGACCCCAAAGACACCAAGAAATCCTATTATCTACAGCCAGACGCTCAGGTACCACAGAATATGCTCTGAGGAGAAAGTCTGGGATATACACTTTAACACACACAAAACTGCTTTCACCAAACAAGGACACTCCACCAGAGAAGTAGATCACATCATGGATCAGGCCACCCAAACACCCTGAGAGGACCTGCTTCAGTACAGCAATAAGACGCCCTTTGACCACACACACACCTAGTTAAAAGAAAAGGAATACTTGTGGCACCTTAGAGACTAACAAATTTATTTGAGCATAAGCTTTCGTGAGCTACAGCTCACTTGTCACCGACCACCCCACACTGGAGCCCATATGGGGTATCATCCAACAACTACAACCCGTACTCAATGGGAATCCCACCTTGAAAGAAATCTTTCTTGAATCCCCTCTTCTGGCCTTCAAACAACCCCCCAATCTCTCCCAGCTCATAATCAGAAGCAAGCTCTCCACACACCAGGACACACCAACTCAAAGTGGCACCAGATCCTGCCAGAATACCAGTTGCAAAATCTGCAGACATATCTCCACTACTACAGTGATCAACACGCCCCCACAACACATCTTTCAAGATCCATGGATCCTACACATGCTTATCACAACATGTGGTATACCACATCCAGTGCCCTGAATGCCCCAATAACAACTATGTGGGTGAAACCAGACAATCACTGTGTTCTTGAATGAACTCACAGGAAAATGATAAAAGACAAAAACATCATATCACCTATTGGTGAATGCTTTTCACAGAGCGATCACTCTATATCTGACTTCTCAGTCCTCATCCTGAAAGGAAACCTGAAGATCACTTTCAAAAAACAAGCCTGGGAGCTTAAATTCATATCTTTGCTAGATGTTAAAAATCATGGTCTCAGTAAAGACACAGGATTTATGGTCCATTTCAACAATCTATAACTCACTAACTCCCCTTTTTGTCCTATGACTACAGGGTATTAATGGGTCACCTGGGATGGTCCCTTTAGAATATGTATTAGTTACTGATGCTAAACTATCTGTTTGATCTTGTATTTAGCTGTGACACTCTTAGTACCTTTCCCAGACCGCAAGAAGAGTTCTGTGTGGCTCAGATGCTTGTTTCTCTTGCCAACAGAAGTTGGCCGAATAAAAGATATGACATCACCCACCTTGTTTCTTTAAAACTGACTTACCTAAATCAATTTCAATTTTAAAAAATTGCCTTGCCTTTAGTAGACCAGCTCTCAGAATACTTAAATATAAATATTAATTCACAGAATTAATTTTAATTTGATTAACTGAAAATGTTTCTAGGTGCTCAGCTTTGAGAGTATTGTATATTTTGCGCTTTTATTGCAACTTGCTTGACTTTTAAGCCAAATATCCTGCTTTTACTCTTAGCAAGAAATATCCTTGGTGACTTTTTACCACAGGTTAATAAAGTCATTAAAGTGAAGAATTTGTGAGCTGTTTCCTAAAGAGATTAGAAATGGACCCTGTGAGAAAGTAGGTGTAGTGTCAGGGGAATATTGAACTCTGCTTCTGTCTGTGGTTGCAGACATTTGTGATGATATGAAAGAAAATGTATAGGAGTGCCCAAAAGGATTTTGCTCATTCTCTCTCTTGCATTAGTTAATCAGTATGTACAATGAGGAAATCCCATAGGCTTAGAACTATGTACAATGATAAACTGAAGTCATGTTCAGAACAGGAAAAACTGGGTTCTGGTGGCTTCTGCGGGAAAATCCCAGTACAGTGGAACAGTTAACCTGTAGACCGTATTCTACAGTGTGTGATATTTCAACTTTTCTGACTAACTGCACTAGGCTGTTGTGCCTCCATCAACCAGCTTTCAAAATGACCAAAAATGTTTCAGCTGATTTTATATTTTCCAGTTTGGAAATTACTAGGAATACCCGGCACAAATTGTCATAAACACCCTGCATTTCCCAGACATCCGAGGCTGCATCTGCTCTTCCCACCTCCTCCTCCGATGGATAACTCTTTTAAACTCCCTGCTCCTGCTCTCTTTGAAGTTGGTGACAATAATCCTATTGCCTTCAATGGGAGTGCTTAACTGTTCAATATTTACTTACGATGACTGTCACTTTCCAAATTAATTGTTCCTTTTTTCACAAGCTTCTTCAGCAAAAAATTGAAATTTCTCTTTAACCCGTTGGAAGAGTAATAAAGACCAGCAATTCAAGTGAGAACTGGGAGATTTTGGCTGGCAAAGCAAATTTAATGAAGACTCCTTTTAAAAGAATACATCCTCCATTCAACCAAACAAACATATAGATTGAAATACAGCAAAGTCCTTTTGAAAACATATCTCATTCAGGGTAAACCTTCACTTCATAAGAGGATAAAATGCAAAAGAAAACCAACCTGACAAAGCATAAATCTCTTAAATGAATTATTTTTCTGTTTAAACCATAAACCTTAATACATTTCAGAGGAGAGTGGAGGCCTCTGAAACAAATACCTATTACAAGAATCATATTATTGCAGCAAAATGATTCATTTGGCAGGCTTTAGCAGCGCATAGAGTCACTTCTTAGACGAAGTAAAAATAAAGCTTAAGCCAAAGGGAATGGATAGGTAGGAAAAGTTTGTCTAATGTGTATCAGTCTTTTATTAACACCAGATCTGGTTTGCACAACGCTTTGCTGTGCTAATCTAGGGCTTGGATCTGCAACCCTTATTTCTGTTGAGTAGTACTTACTCCTCGAATCTCACTGATCTCAGTGGGACTACTTGCATGTCTAAGTGCTATGCAGTGTGAACAAGTGTTTCAGAAGGAGGGCCAACATTTAGCATTCTGGTTGATATTCCACATTCACAGAAAGATGTATATTTTACCACAGAGCTAACTTTCCATCAGGCCAATAATCCTCAGGGCCTCAAGATTTACGCAAGCTCTTCATCAAACCCTTTTGCGGGCTACTTTGTAGAGGTGGTGGGGGGGTCAATATGTTGCACAGTTGTAACTTGTTTTCACCACATTCTAGGACATTAGCTTATTGCCAGTGGGTGGACAATCTCCACGAGACCCAGAAGATGCTTTCGTGCAGTGGCCCCTTTAGTGACCTGCTGAAGTGGATTCTGTGCCACCTAACAAAAGGAATTGTGAAACGAGAAATGTATGGCCATGGCATCGGCCGCTTCTCGGAGGAAGAGATATACAAGCTGATGGAGAAAGACATGCGGTCACTAGCAGGCCTCTTGGGTAATGTACAACCCATTATATTCTGCACAGTCACTTTTTTCATGATTAGATTTACTGGTAATGCTCTCTGCCAGGCTGTTTAAACATTACATTTTGTTTCCAAACTCTATGTACAGACTATCATGGCACTATCATTCCATGTCTGTCTTCCTAGTTAAGGGGATGTCACTTCTTTTCTTGCTGCCATTGTACATGTATATTGCCAAATTCTGCCACCAGAGGCATACACTCATCTCCTTTTATCTTTGCTGGGAATTGTGTGTATGTGTGTGTGTGTGAGGGCAGAATTTGGCCCAGGGCTTTTTAACAGCAAATATTTGTAAAGCTGGTGTTTGAAAATCACTTGAAGGTATTATAGTTGTTTTGATGAGTGGAGAATTTGATTGACATTAACACTCTGAGCGAGCTGTTTACTAACAAGTTATAACTGTTATTTGGTTGGCATTCAAACTGGTTGAGCTGCTGGTGAGACATGGGTTTGTACTGTCAGAAGTGATGGTGTAGGACTTGTTTGTTGCAGCAGGTGGACCTTTAGTGACAAAACTGAACCAAATTAGTGACCACTTTAAAAGTTTTTCGGTTTCCTCCTTCAAAAGAGCTAGTCTACTCCACTCATCTGTGCTCCCTTCTCCAACCCCCGCCCCAGCTGACTGCTTGATAGAGCAGTAGTGATACTCTGTATTAGAAAAGACGAATTTTAGTTCCTTTATCTTATCCTTTTCCACTGTCCTCTAATCTTTCTTCTGTTTCATGCATGTATGGTAAAATTAAAGGGGTAAAGCTTGATTCAGAGTTAGCTCATGCCTAGTGTGTAGGATGAAATCCTGTTGGAGCATTGTTGATGTATGAGGAATTTATTAAATGCATATCTTCTATTTGTTAACAATGCTTTCTCCACTCTTAATTCTGTTTTTCATAACACCTTTTCTAGCTCTTTGCTAGCTTCAGCTACATTGTTCTTTCTCTGGGATTCACAGTGAAATTCATAGAGTTTAAGGCCAGAAGAGACCATTAGGTCATCTAATCTAACCTGTATATTGCAGGCTACTAAATTTCACCCCTGTAGCGAGCCCAATAACTTGTGTGTGACTAAAGCATATTTTCCAGAAATGTACCCAGTCTTGATTTATAAACATCAAGAATCCACCACTTCCCTTTGTAGTTTGTTCCAGTGATTAATCCACCTCACTGTTAAAAATTGGTGCCTAATTTCTGACTTTTGAGACCTTTAGTACATGGTATTTTCTCCCTGTAAAGGTACTTAAGCTGTGTAATCAAGTCACCTTTCAATCTTTTTGATCTTCTTAAGTCTCTCACTGGTATTTTCTGCAGCCCTCAAATCATTTTTATGGCTCTTTTCTGCACCCTCTACAATTGTACAACATTCTTTTAAAAATGTGGCCACTAGAATTGTATGCAGTATTCCAATTTCATTCTCATCAATGTCCCTACTTCTACTCACTGCTTCCCTGTTTATACATCGAAGGATCGCATTAGCCCTTTTTGCCATACCATCGCATTGGGAGTGCATGCTATTTATTATTAATTATTATTATTGTTATTATGTGGATGATGATCATGTCTAGGAGCTCCAGTCATGGAACAGGACCCTATTGTATTAGGTGCTGTACAAACAGAGAACAAAGATGGTTCTTGCCCCAAAAGTTTATAATCTAAGTATAAGACAAGAAACAAAAGATGGATACAGACTGACCAACAAGGAAGTACAAGGAAAGAGAGAATATTGGCTGGCATAGTAAGCTGCACACCAGCTATTCTAACCCATAAATCCTTTTCAGAGACTCTGCTTTCAGGATACAGACCCCATGCTGTAGGTATGGCCTGCATTCCTTGTACCTAGACGAGGCTCCTGCATGTGTCCCACTTTTGCCTTCAAAAGGCAAAAGCTGGACACATGCAGGAGCCTCGCCCCTTTGGGGCCACATCCCTGCTCCTCCTCATCCCTGATGCCCCACTCCCTGCTCCTCCTCCTCTTCCCCAAGACCTCACCCTCTGCTTCTCCTCTTCCCCCTGAGGCCCTGCCCTCTTACCAGGCCAGAAGCCTGAGCTGGGCTGTGGTAAGAGCTGCCCAGGGAGCCCAGGCCGCTCTGGGGAGCCCTGGACCCTTCACCTGCCCTGAGCTATGATCATTCCTTGTAACTAGTAGGGCCTCATGGTGAGGGGGGGCTAAGGCCCACCTCAACTCCCCCTCCAGGAAGAGGCTGGCACTGCCCCTGAGCTTTGGGCAGCCACAGAGCAGCGCCACAGGTAATCCGGGACAAACATTGTCCTGGAGTCATTCAGCCCGGGACCGGGACTTGAACTCTGTATTTCAGGACTGTCCTACCTAATGTGGTACAGGTGAGTCACCATAGTACCTAGATATACAACTTTTCATTTGTCTGTATTAAAACATATTTTGTTTGAATGGGCCCAAGTGATCCACGTCGCTCTGTATGACTGCCCTGTCCTCATCATTATTTACCACTCCTCCAATCTTTGTCATCTACAGATTTTATCAACAGTGATTTTATATTTACTTCCAGGTCATTGATTAAAATGTTGAATAGCATTGGACTTAATCCCAGTCCCTGGAGAACCCCACTAGAAATACCCCTCTTCAGTAATGATTTCCCTTTGATGACTACTTTTTGAGATCTGCCAGTTAGCTAGTTCTTAATCCGCTTAACGTTTGTTTTCTTGATATTAGATATTGCCAATTTTTAATCAGAATGTCAAGTAGTACTAAGCCCAATGCCTTACAGTAGTTTAAACTAATTTTATATAACTATTACTATATCTACATATCTATATTGATATAAGTATGTAACTATATTCAATAACTTTATTGCAGTTATCTTTAGCAACCAAACTTGTAATCTCATCAAAGAATGAAATCAGGGCTGTTTTTCATAAACCCTGTTGACGAGCATTAATTATATTCATATCTTTTAATTCTTTTTCAGTTAAATCCCATATCAGCTTTTCTATTGTTTTGCCTGGGATGTATGTTAGACTATCTAGCATCTAGTTACCTGGATCATCCTGTTTGCCTTTTTTGAATATTGGCATATTATTAGCACTCTTCCACTCTTATGGAATTTTCCTGGCATTCCAATATTTATTAAAAATTAGCATCAGCAGTCTAAAGATCTTCTCACCTAGCTCTTTTAGGATACTTGGGTGCAAGGTTATCTAGGGCCTGCTAATTTTAAAACTTTTATCCCTAGTAGAGGTTGTCTAACATCCTCTCCACTAGAGATGTGTGGAAAAAGGGAATTCTGTTTTGTAGAGGATTTCAATATTTTGAAATTTGGTTTAATCCTGATTGGGAAATTTGGTTTCATTCCCTGCCTGAGTTCCATCAGAACTTTGGCAAAATTAGACTGTCTCTGGAAAAGTTCCAATTTTGTTGCATAGGCAAATTCTGACGAAGGATTGTTTTGCTAGTGTTGTGCTGACCAGCTCTACTCCTTAGCTGATAATGGCCTGGAAGTTTCTTCATCGTTGTCATATGATATTAGTATATCCTCATCCTTCTTTCCAAATATAGAACAAAAATATTTATTGAGCACTTCTGCCTTTTCTGTGTCATTATTAACAATCTTACCCTTTCCATATAGCAATGGATCTATACCATTGTTGGGATTTCTTTTGTTCCTAATATACTTAACTCCTTTTTATTGTCCTTTGCCCTGTCAGCCCTGGATTTTCCCTGTTGTTTTTAACTTCCCTTATAATTGTTCTGCACCCTATAACTTCTGATTTATATTGATGCTATCTTTCTTCCCTTTTCCCCATTTGTTATATTTTGCTTTTTTTATTTCTAGTTGCAGCCTTCACTTTGCCACTGAACTAGGATGGGCTTGTATCCAAAGTTGTCCTCTTTCTTGATTTTGGAATTATGGCTTTTTGGCCATCTGATAAACTCTTCTTAAAGAGCTCCCAATTTTCATTCACATTTCTGTCTAAATTGTTCTCCCGGTCAATTTTGCCAATAATTTTCCTTTTGAAGCATCGTGAGTGTGTGTATTTCTGGTTGGAACTGTCCTCTCTTTGCCCATATTGAATGCAATCAGGCCATCTTCACTGGTTCCTAGGCAACCGCCAACTTCCAGTCCAGTGATTAATTTATCATAAAGAAGTCATAAAGAAAATAGTTACCTTATGTCGGATGCAATACTTTTGGTGTTAGAAAAATTATCATCCACAATTTTTCCTACTGGCTATGTGAGATCTCTACCATATGTCTCCCAAACAGTGCTTTTTGGGGTGTAGTAATGGCAATATTACTTCTTTCCAAAGAGTGTGTTTAGAGGAGATCTTAGCAGATGTGTGTTTAGTACTTCTGTGGGACTAGCACTAATTGGAAAGTCAAGTGACCAACAGGGATCTCCTACAATATTCTGCATTCCTTCCAACAGCTGGACCACTATGTAAAGATACTTTGGGCCTTATTTGCAGAGCTGCACAGCTCCAGCAGCTGATATTGAAGACAACTGCACTTCTGAACATCAGGCCACATGTAAATTCAATTAATACGTAAATTAGAATTGGTTGAACTATCCATTTTGAATTTAGCTCTTGTTGGGTAGCTAATCAGTTGTAAACTCATCCCAACTTTCTGGGAATTAATTCATTATTTGTAAGTAGAGGAAAGATGGGTCAGTGGCTAGCCGAGGATTTGGGAGAGGATCATTGGGCTCTTTGTTTGTGAACTAGTTGATACGATTCATTTATTTTTTCTAAAATGGCTTTAATTTGTTTAGCAGTTTTGCGGTTTTATAAAATAAAGCAGTGTCTCCTTCTACTTCCCCCAGTTTCAAAAGGCTGTTGGGGCATTCTCTACAATGGAATGGCTTTACTTTCCACATTGTCTTGTCATATATCTGAGAATGATACATTTTATAATATGCCTAGGCACAGTGTGCTGAATTAAGTGCTCGTCCTTATTTCCTAGTGTATATAGATTGAAATCAGACCCATAATCAAGCAATAAGACTTTACAGACACTTCTCCTAGTTTATTATTGCAAATCTCGGGTAATGTAATAAGTAAGGCATCAGACAGAAGCGCATGTGAATAGCTGCTTGAGAAGCACAATAATCCTTGGAAGTGCAGTGTCAAATATCTTGTTGTAAAAGTTTATTTATAAATAAAAATGAGGCAAAATGAATTTATAAATAAAAACCAGTCAGAGCTTGACATTATGATGACATCTGGGTAGCCAATTAGAAAACTCTGTTTATAATCTAATCTTCTCTCCTAAAACTGGTTGATCACCTTTTTTGTTTGTTTCATTAAAATGTCAGTTTAACAGCATGATAGCAGAACACGGTGAATGTTTTTAGGACACTGGCAGTCTGCATGAAATTTGTATACTTAATAATGAACAGAGTGTGATCCTGGGTGCCTGTGGCAGCCCTCACTGAAAATACCAAGGTCAGGGCAGGCTACAAAAGGGAGAGCAGATATTCCCAAAACTGGTGATTAACACTGAAGTTAAACTCACCAATGAGACCCAAACTGTACCTCTGATCCCCTGGTTATCAAGAAGCAAAAAAAAAAAAAAAAAAAAAAGAAGAAGAAGAAAGAAATTACACAGCCCCCTTTATTGCATTCCGGTTCTCTGGCTCCCAATCATCACATAGGTCCAGTACAGTGAGAAGTTATTTAAAAACTCTGCTCACTATACACAATGTTCTTCTGACCCCAAAGAGTCAGCCACATTACCAGGTCAATATTAGTTTTGATCTTGTCCAAAATACCATGCTGCCAGCCAGTTGTTTGGTGTCTCAAACTAAAGGTTTAACATTTAAAAAAAAAAAAAAAAGAAAGAACAAGAAGAGAGTTGTTAAATGATAAAGCACTCAGATACACACAGAGACTTCACAGTCTATATATCAGGTTCTTAGCAGTATTGGTGAGTTTGCTGGCTTGAAAGTCTCTCTGGAATACATCCACAGCTTGGATGGGTCTGTCAGCTCTTTGTTCAGAGCTTCAGTTTGTCGCAAAGTTACTCCAGCGGTAAGAATCATAGAATCATAGAATATCAGGGTTGGAAGGGACCTCAGGAGGTCATCTAGTCCAACCCCCTGCTCAAAGCAGGACCAATCCCCAATTAAATCATCCCAGCCAGGGCTTTGTCAAGCCTGACCTTAAAAACTTCTAAGGAAGGAGATTCTACCACCTCCCTAGGTAACGCATTCCAGTGTTTCACCACCCTCCTAGTGAAAAAGTTTTTCCTAATATCCAACATAAACCTCCCCCACTGCAACTTGAGACCATTACTCCTTGTCCTGTCCTCTTCTACCACTGAGAATAGTCTAGAACCATCCTCTCTGGAACCACCTCTCAGGTAGTTGAAAGCAGCTATCAAATCCCCCCTCATTCTTCTCTTCTGCAGACTAAACAATCCCAGTTCCCTCAGCCTCTCCTCATAAGTCATATGTTCCAGACCCCTAATCATTTTTGTTGCCCTTCGCTGGACTCTCTCCAATTTCTCCACATCCTTCTTGTAGTGTGGGGCCCAAAACTGGACACAGTACTCCAGATGAGGCCTCACCAATGTCGAATAGAGGGGAACGATCACGTCCCTCGATCTGCTTGCTATGCCCCTACTTATACATCCCAAAATGCCATTGGCCTTCTTGGCAACAAGGCCACACTGCTGACTCATATCCAGCTTCTCGTCCACTGTCACCCCTAGGTCCTTTTCCGCAGAACTGCTGCCTAGCCATTCGGTCCCTAGTCTGTAGCGGTGCATTGGGTTCTTCCGTCCTAAGTGCAGGACCCTGCACTTATCCTTATTGAACCTCATCAGATTTCTTTTGGCCCAAAGAAGCAGGAATGAAGACAAAATGGAGATGATGCAGCTGCCCTTTATATTCCTTTTGCCATGTGGCTTGTACTTCCTGTGTCCCAAATGCAAGCTTCACAGCACATGGCATGGAAAAGCCTCAGAGTTCTCTGCTCACACGCATACCACATGCCTTGCAGACTCATAAGGTGTAGTCCCTGGCCTTTCAATGGGTTCATTGTACAGCTGATGACCCATCAAACAAGCTAGGTAGTGCTGATGCCAATCTGTCTAGGGGGGCACCCAGAAACACAGCACAAGTTTGGAAACACAGATATACCCTACATATCTATAACTCACAATACAAAGGTGATACAAACAAGATTATCATATTTAGTGAATTGTAACTTTTCCATGGATGCCTTACATGGTATATCTGGTAAGATTCATTGCACTTTTATAATATTGGTATCAACAATATCATAAAGTGTCTCCCATATTCCATACAGTGTCACACAGAGAAACACAGAAATTTACATAGTACATCTCTACCCCGATATAACACGACCAGATATAACATGGGTTCGCATACAATGTGGTAAAGCTCCGACATGCTGCTCTGAGCAGTGTGTTAAGGGTGCCGGGCTGGGCCGGGGCCGAGGGGTTGGATAAGGGGCAGAGGGTCTCGGGGGCAGTCAGGGGCTCCCCACCCAGGGCCTGGGAGGCAGGAGCTGTGGGGGGGCACTTTTGGGGGCCCCGCAGTCCCAGAGTAGTCTGGGGGATTAGCAGGGGGCCAGGAGCCGCCTGTTCTGCTTCCCTCGCCCCAGCCCGAGCCCCAGCTGTGTCGCTCAGGGGAGGGAGCTTGGGGGAAGGGATCCCCCCCGCATTCACTGGCAGTGGCGGAAGTGGAGCAGCCCAGCCCCAGCCCGCTCCACTCCCCCAGCTCCCAGCTGCGGCGCTCTGCTTCCCGCTGCAGGTGAGTACGGGGGGCGTCCCTTCCCCAACCTCCCCACACTCACTGGTGGCGGGAAGTGGAGCACCGCGACTGGGAGGTGGCGGAGTGGAGTGGGCTGGGGCCATGTTGCTCCACTTCCCGCCTTTGCCGGTGAATGCCTGTCAGGGGGCAGGGTGTGGATAGGGGTTGGAGCAGTCAGGGGACAGGGAGTAGGGGGGTTGGGTAGGGGGTGGGGTCCTGGGGGTGATTAGGGACGGGGGTCTCTGGAGGGGGCAGTCAGTGAACAAGGAACGGTGTGGGGGCAAAGCAAGTTCGACATAACGCGGTCTCACCTATAACGTGGTGAGATTTTTTGTCTCCCAAGGACCGTGTTATATCGGGGTAGAGGTGTAGTTAAAGAGCAACATAAAATACTTCATTGGAATGGTCTAATATCACTGGGTCAAATTTTGCCCCCCCCCCCCCCCGGTTTTGTTGAATAGTACCTTGCTCCCAAGGTGTTACTCTCACTAATTTTAGTGCAATTATTTGTGGCCCTCGTCAATGATAGGGTGTCAGAATCTGGCCCTTTGTCTTTACAAAATGATTCTCACTGTGATTGACAAACCCTGTTTGGGCTTAATTTTTTCAGCTGATCCAAGTGTCATTCAGGCACTACAGCACTGGGAGCCATATAAGCACGTAGACAGATAATTAGCAACTGCTGCAAGAGTTCTCCTTCTTGTGTGGATATCTTGACATAATCACCTGGGCTGGGATTTTAAAGGTGCATGTTGGAGTTAGATGTCCAGCTCCTAGGAAATTCAATGGCAGCTGCTGGGTACCTAACTCCCGGCCGATCCCACAGCTACTGCTTCCATGGGGCTCCAGCGGTAATTTAAAGGGCCCGGGCTCCCAGCTACCGCAGTCAGGGTATTTAATGGCCCCGCTCCATCTGGTTGAGGCCCCACCACCCCTGCTTAGGACCCCAGCCCTGTGTACCAGTAAGTCCCTTAAGTTACTTTCACCCCTAAGCATAACGCCATGGCACGATAGGGGTGCAATTGCCCTGACCCTTACAATTAAATAAAAAGCTCTTCTGGATTTCCCACCTATCTTCTCCCTTCCATGAGTTTTCCCATAGGAGGGGGCAATTGGTTCTTGGTTCTTAATTAGAAAAACCCAGGACAACAGTAGGAGGATTCAAGTTCTGTCTAAATCCTAATGCAAAGTGGCTGCTTATCTTGAGTTGATTTGGAGACTGTTACAGATCAGATTACTTTGGAGCCCCTTTTGCACCATGACAAACACACACTGGAGCAACAATATTTATTTTTAGCTCCAAAAATAGTTTCCGTAAAGGAATAACTTGGCAGCTGTCCAGTCTCTCTGTGTGGAAGGGGTGGAAATATTTACCTTGCTTGGGTTGAAGCTGAGCTTTACTCCTCACCTGGTGGTGGTAGAGTACTATTGCAACGTTCTGAAGCAGACTTTAACATGAATATGGTGTCAGTAAGTGCGTGCATAGAATAGTGTAGAAGTAGAATTTTATATAGCACCTTTCATACTCAAGATATCCCAGAAGGCCTGGCAAAACAGCAGATTAGTAAGCATAACAACAGTTCATGCTTAACTTTGGACACCAAGGACCAGATCGTTAATGGGTGTAAATCAACAGCGAGAGATCTATTTACACCACATTAAGATGTGGGCTAGGAGCTTTTTAGTCAATTTTTCTTATCAGAATTTTCTTCTACAGTTTTCAGAAAGTACCACTAAGGTCTTCTACTTCCACACAGATTACTGCCAGAGATGCTACCTTTATCAGAAAGATGGTGTAGTTTGTACTCTGCTGTATTGTCTATATATCTTAGGTATTTAAATGGCCCACATTATCAAACTATTTTAGCACTGATCTTTAATGAATATATCCTCACAAAACCCTGGGAAAAATAAGGAAATAATATCAGTCCCATTTTACAAATAGGGAACTGAAGCATAGAGGGATCAATGGTGGGATCCACACATGGACTTCAGTAGGTTTCTTTTACAATTGCAAATGAGCAAGAGATTTTAATGAATCTGTTAACTGGCCACCCAGCTGTTCTCAGCTAGCAGTTTACCACAGGCATCATGGCCGAGGCGGATTCTGAGTAGGCACTTGAGGGAACACAGGGCACTGGCTTTGAGTCAGCACAGGGAGCGCATTTAATGCTTTATGTGCACTGGTGATCGTGGGAGGTTAGCACTCTGAGAGATGCAGTTTAAATTACCTTTGTGGGGCAGGATGGTCTCTCCTTTTATTGCATTTGTCATCCCTGTGGAGAATTCTGTTTCTCTTCTTTTTAATTATCTAAAATCCTAAAGGAGAAGTTCTCAGGGAACTTCTGATAGTCAAGTATCAGCTTTCTTGCCATCTCTTGGGGCAAGATTGTGAATTAGGTACAGCTCAGAGCAAGGAGTCCTGTGAGAGTGTTGCCACCCCACAAGGGGCCCTAGGAGGTATGCCTACGATATAATTTAATGCTTGCTTATACCAGTAGTTCATGTCTACACTGCTAGCTAGGGGTTGGGATGCTGAGCTCACTCACACATGCTTATGCTAGCTTGATGAAAGCTAGTGTGAGTATATTGTAGTGTAGCTGTGATAGCATGGGCAATGCTGGCATGGCTCAGCCGTGCCAAATATGTACTCACGGGGTTCAGGTGGGTTCGCACTTGGCACGGCTATGTTGTGCTGCAGCTGCTTGTGCGACTGTGGCTACACTATTTCATACCTATGCTAGGTCTCAGTGAGCTAGCCTGAGTGTGTGTACGTGAACTGTGAATTGCCCCCGAGCTTATAGTGTAGATGGGGCCTCAGTGATGACTTGCCTCATGGCTTTGCTGTAACGAAGGCATGTTGGGAGTGCCTGCCTACGCCTGAATCCAGAGTCCAAGTAGCCCATGCAGAAGTGTTGGGGACTGTTTTTACTCCCCTTTAATCCCTTCCTCGGGCATGTAGTCCTAGTCACAGTCTTGTTTGCATTTGTTTTTAGGGATCTGAGAACAAAATTTCAGAAGAATGAGGTTGGGAACCCTCTTTCTCTTCTCACATGTCTGGTATTATTCTTTAACTGTCTGAAGAGTACCACTGAGATTTTCAGTCTGCCCTCCCTCCCCCCGCAGCTAGGCGTGCTGCAGGTGTGAGAGGAGGCCACTGGCAGGAGAGTAGGTGAATATAACAGTCACTGCCTTCCCTGGCTGTACCAACATCACCATGCAGCAAGGTGGATTGATTTAAATCAAGGTGATTTAAAGGATGATTTAAACCAGCAACCAGGAAACCTTGATTTAACTCATCTTGTTTTGCATTTGTATTTTTGTTATTTTCCTAAAGAAAGGTTGATTCTCATTGATCTGTAACAATTAAAACATGTTGATTTGCAACTAAATATAGCCTTTAGACTAAATTTGGTACTCTCTTTTGTTAACCACGAGGATGCACTATATCTGCACATATTTACTTAATAAATTATATAGCTTGACACACCTAATTCAGATTCTTAATTTTTGTGTCTTTATCGTGTTAGAAAATAGTGAATGGTGCATTTCTTATTTACTGGATGATGTTGAAATTTTTACTCGTGACTTGTGTCAAGCTGCATTTGGACAGAAATTGGAATTAAATTAATAATGTGCAAAACCAACATTTAATAGTTTTTATTAATTAAATAACTACCTTAAATGTGCTGGATACTTAAGAAAAAATAAGTAAGTTTATCACAATATGTTTTGCATTTAAAACTAACTGACTTAGTAAACAAAGCAAAGCAAGTATTATCTATAGTTAGTGAATTGAACTGATTGTTTCTTGTCACAATGTCCTTCAAGGTTTCAGGCTTTGTCTACACTCGCACTTCTGTTGGTAATACTTTTGTCAGTCAGGGATGTGAAAAACACACACAAAAGTTTCACCGACAAAAGCAGGGGATGCTCTCCCACCAACATAGCTACCACCGCTTGTTAAGGGTGGTTTAATTGTGCCGGAGGGAGAGCTCTCTCCCACCAGAATAGAGCAGCTACACGGGAGACCTTACAGCAGCGCAGCTGGAGCAGTACATCTGTGCCACTGTAAGGTCCATAGTATAGACAAAGCCTTAGAATTAGTAGATCTCATCCTCTCACATCTAGTTTTTATTCATAGATTGGAAGAAGAAAACAAGCTTTCCTGGTTTTTCAACTCCCTGTTGTTTTCTTACATTTGAATGAACTCGTTATTGAACTGAACTGTTTGAATAAATTGAAATGAAGAAAATATTCACTCTGCCCCTGCAGAAGAGGCTACTGTTGTAAATAGCTGGCTTAGCACTTCAGCAACACTTTCTTTAAAACTTCAGCAGCAAACATGATTGGCTTAATATTATTTTTTATTTAAATGATTTTAATACATTATGGTAAGCTTAGGCCTTAAGAGAGGCTGTCATAATTTCAAATTTAATTTTAAATAGATTTATTTTTGAAAATAAAATATGTTTAAATGAACATAATCAATTTTAAATGAATAAATTCTGATGTTTTTTTAAAAAAATATTATTTTTAAAAATAATAGATTTTTAAAAATCCACTCCAAAATGCAGCGTTACTTCCCAGCATGACACTGTTCTGGACTTGAGCATGAAGCACAGTTAAATTGTGTTAAATTCCTCGCAGCAGGTGAAATGGGATTTTAGCTCAAAGTATGTAACTGTGGTGTTGGGAACAACTTTTGAGATTTGTACAAGATGGTTCAAGACTAGACACAATGTAGCTACCACAAAGACATTTGCTGCATTTCCTGCTGCCAGAGGGATTGTTTACCTGAATGTTCTATTTAGACAATGGACTTATATAGTTGCTGGTCTTTTCACAGGGAAAAAGTGTTCAATTTTAATATTCTGTTTGACTTCGTAGAGGAAGTTGTCATTCTCGGTTATTCACAAAGCTGCATTGCTACGATGTAGGATGCTTGAGCAGTAGACTGTGTAGTACTTTGGAATACACTGCGTTGCATTGCTGTACAGTTTTGCTTAAAGTTGTTTTATAAACCTAAAGCTAGTAACCCCAACAAACCAGAGCAGTGTAAACCAAACCGAGGAAGACTATCACTCAGAAGTGGGATGAATAGATTTGGATGATTCAGATCCATACAGTATTGGATGTGCCTTTCCTGATGATGATTCTGAATTGCTTTTCAAAAGAATCTTCTTTCATACCTTACTGTGTGATGATTATAATTATTTATTTGTATTGTAGCGCCTAGGATCCCCAGTCATAGACCAGGATCTTTTGTGCGAGGCGCTGTACAAACAGAACGAAAAGACAGTTCTGCCCTGCAGACCTTACAGTCCAAGGAATGTGACTTTTACATGTGACTGACATTTCAGTTCCATAAAGAAATGTATGACAAAATGCCATTACTTAGGGCTAGCTCCTGCTAGTTAGATACAGCCTGGGGAAGGGAGCAGAGCATTACAGCACCCCTCCAGCAGTCCACCCCCGCAGCAGTCCACATAGAACTGCTCTTTAGAGGCTTGGGTGAAATGACTTAGTGATCTCAGTTTCATTTCTAATGAACTAGTGTCCCCATCGTACTGTTGCACCATCGTTGGCAATCTCAGCAGAAGGGCCAAGTGACCGAGTAGGACTGAGAATAAAATAATCTATTACTTCCTCTGGGTTTGAAGTCCAGATCGTAGGGCATTTCTGGGACAGCGTAGGGAAGCTTGCTCTGCTCCTTCCTATGTTGTGCCTGGTCTGTGGATAAGCAGAAGAATTCAGACACCAGGGCTGTCATTCTGGTACCCTTCACAAGCAGTTTAAATTGCTGTAAAACTTGTGGCTGAAATAGTGAGGTGGTTCTGAGATCTAACAGTACTGGTTAGAGCTGGGCATCGTGTGAGTAGGCATTTTGCAAACTTCCTCACCAATCCAGGGGCATGCACTAGCCTGGAACTGCGACACACTTAACTATTCCAGCACTAGGCTTCTTTTGAGCAGAAGTTGCCAATCGTACCGAATGGGGTGATGGTTTGGATTTGGACAAATATTAAGTAAGTACTCAGTTGATGTCACCCACTGTCATTTTCACTTGTAATCTGAGAAAGGACCTGAAACCAGATCTCCACTGGTGAAAGACTAGTGCAGGATACCCATGGGCTGCCAGCTCCTTTCAGCAAATATGTTAATCACGGGCCAGCTTTGATTTTTCCTGACAGGAGGAAATCATACATTCAGCCACTACTGATAGCATAGAAAGCCCTGAATGTAGCAAAACTGACTCAGTGTGTTTTCTCTGCATGCCATGGTAGATTCTGCTGCTCAGTGCTTAGGGCGTGGCAGAAAGAAGGGGAGCAGAAGGGCTGGTGGTTCTGTAACACTATAGATCAATTAGCCAAATGACTTGCACAGGATTACATAGCAGTAATGGAGTCCATCCCTGGGAACCTTCTCTGTGCCCAGGCCAAAATTTGGCCCACATGCAGTTGCTGAAGCATAGATCCCAGAACCGGATATTTTTGGGGAGCATACGGGTTGCGAGTCAAATCGTTTCAGTAAGACCCATGTTAAAAGATGCAATCCATATTTATAGTTGGGAGAGGTACCTGCAGGTCCATAACTGTTCACCATTTTACCATTTACAGGTGACAAGAAGTACATCATGGGACCAAAGCTTTCCACTCTCGATGCCACTGTCTTTGGGCACCTGGCTCAAGCAATGTGGACATTACCAGGGACTAGACCTGAGAGACTAATCAAAGGTAAGACAATCTTAGAGATTTGGACATCTCTTTTGGTAGCATTCTCTGCTTGTAGGCCTAGGGCAGGCTTTCAGGGGGATCTCATTATAATATGCAGGAAAACACTGTCAGGATCATATGACATTTGAAGACAGAATGAGCCTAGAAGTTCAGCTAGAGTGTCCTGTCTTTTGATGTACTCTGTACTTTTGATGTTTTTCTATCCAAAGGTGCCTTCATTTCCCCCCAGGAAATTCTACACATTAGTTGCTCGTATTGCTGTACTTGGTAGCTTACACACTACAGCACTCTGTTTAAATAAATTTGGCCTTTGCTCTGTTAATTAATTAATGTTCGCAAAGTGTTTGATAATGAAATCACTATGGGCTAGATGATGCCTCTCTTGCTTACACTGAGTAGTATCATGCTCTGCAAGTAGTCCCAGTGAAATCAGAACCTTAATGGCTACTGCAGATACAGGGAGGGGAAGGAGCCCATCTTCACTTTTGGATCCCAAGGTAAGTTTGCAGAACTAGCAGTTAGAAAAAAACCCACCCTTTTACTGGTAAGCTGAGCACATTTGATCTGGAGTCATAGATGCATGATAAATATGAAGGTTCCCGCCCCGAGCCATTGATGAAAAACACTGCATATAAGAGCTGGGTGTTGTTGTTGTTGTTGTTATATGCTTCTCTTCTATGACTTTGATCTCTGAAGGATCTCAGGGAAAATCTTAGGGGACCCATGAATTTCAAGAATTAGCCTTATGTTGATTGAAACCCATCTGCCCTACCAAAATAATCAGATGGACACACCCATCCCCTACAATACAGTACTCTCCAGTCTGACTCCCCCTAACCAGACAGCTGCTCATGCTATGAAATACTGCACACACGTGTTTTTCCTGGATGTACTGTTGTGTTTTGTCCTTCACTGAGGTTTTTATAATATCTTCATAAATGTATAAGAAAAATACTTTCATTCCATCCTTCCATCCCTAATGTGTACAATACCTAAGGGTGTGCTACAGTGACCATGTAAAAATTCTGTGTGTCAAATGCCAAATTTATCTTGCGAACAGTACTGCCATCTTGTGGTCCAAAACCAAAATTTGCCTCCAATTGCACGACATTCATTTAATAAGTACATAGAATATGTATGGCCAAATTCTGTCTTTGGATGCCAGGTTTGTACAAAATGCATAACAATTTTATTGTGACAGATTTATAAAATCAGTAATCTTTTTTCCTTTGAGTCACATTCATGAAGATTAATTCTAATTGCTTAACTTTATAGCTACGTTCATACATAATCCTTTCATTTTGACCCTGCTTACCACAGGTACGTTAATCAAGTCACAACCATTTGCATTTTTCATTTGACTGAACTTGTGAACAGTACCGTTACTATGTTTGATCGCATCTTAGCCTTTTGGAAAGAGGTCTCTAATGCCTCCCTGGAAACAAGCCAGGAAGATTTCTTTTAAGACCACTCCTGTGAATTTTCTTTGCAGTAAACATTGTCACAGGATTAATGATTAGGAGTATTTACACTGGCTTATTTTACTGTGTTGCAGGTGAACTGATTAACCTTGCTATGTACTGTGAAAGAATAAGGAGGAAATTCTGGCCAGAGTGGCACCAGGACGACGATAACACCTTTTACGAATCTGAGGAAAGCAGTGAAGCTAGCAAGACTCACACCCCTTTGCAGGACTTCAGCTTTTATTCAAGGACAGAAACATTTGATGAGGAGGGGACAGAGAACAGTATTTCCCAAACCCCTGACACAGATTATACTGGACACTCGCTCTTTGATTCTGATGTGGACATGGATGACTATACAGATCACGCACAATGCAAGTAATGTATCCAAGCACCTCTCCATTTGTATCAGAAATGCCACTTCTTGGGACCAGTCCAACTTTCCCATGTTCATGCCAGTGTGGAAGAGATCATTGTGCTTGACACATTTCACATGCTACCTGGACTATTTCAGCCTTATTTCATTTTGTAAATCCATTCAGATGGAGCCTAGGTTAAACAATTAGAACAGGGCAAACAAGAGATCCAGAGGGTAGGAGGATCTTAGGCCTACATATTGCTCCCACTGAAAACAGATTCCAAAATCATGCGAGCAAACCTACCACAGGTGGAGCAGAGAGGTCACGAGAGCTGCTGTGTGTTGAGTTTCTCATCTTCACAGCAAGGGGTTGACAGAAAGGGAAAAGTGTTTATTGGAATTCCCCTCTCCCTTCTTGGTAAGCAGTGATTTCACTGTATTAATGCAACAGGATGCCAGGGCAACTTTACTCAACAGCTTCTTGCACTCTGGGTGTGTACGTTATACGTGAGTGTGTATAGGAGAGGAGTAGGGGTTTGGTCTCCAGTGCACAGACTGTCAATCAATAAAGGCAAGAAGAAAATGTGCTCATGAAAAAAGCAACATTTTATAATTCCTATTCTGTACAATAGCTTGAAATCTTTCAGTTTTATAACTTTTTTAGTTGAAAGGGAGACTTCAGAGTATTTTAAATTATTACCTAATAATCCCTCAGAAGATTGTTTAGGAGTCTTGGCTAAACCCCATCTCAGGTATATATATACTTTGCCCATCCAAATTCCCCTTGCAGTTTCGATTATGTCAAGTGTTCTTTCCAGTTCCTGCTGAAAACAGTTGTGTGTTGTATTGTTAGATACTGTTAAGTTAAACACCTAGAGTGCACCACCCCGGAGTCAACTGCATTGCAGTGCTGGACACTTCAGTCTCTCTAGTTTTTGTGTATCAGTTGGCAAAGTTTGCGAAGCACTTTGGAGTGCTGCCGGGTATAAGATGCTATGTAAATTCAAAATACCAGATCCTCAGAAGTGCCAGAGCAGAACTCAACATGCCTTAGGGGGAAGGCTAGGTAGGTCATCTATATTGGGTCTAGGGCCCCTGACACACTCCCTATAACCAGGTGGGTGGTAGTGTGTAGAAGGGAACTTGCTGGCTATGCCAGTTCTGTAGCCTGTGTGGATTTCCCCATGCCAGACTGGATGCTGACACTGATTGACTGATTTCAGGCAGAGAAAAAGCATATGAGGAATTAAAGTATGTCAAGGTGTTTGTAAATATATTTAAGAAAAATCAGATTCTGGATCCACAAACCTTGATGGTGTCCCTTAAAATGTTTTAAGCATGGCTTTCGTGGTTTAGGAAAAAAGTTGTTACGTGAACAGGACCACTTTGCAACATTATTAATCATGCAGCTGATAAATAACTTGTTCCTGTATCTTGTATTCTGGGAAGCTAAGGGTAAAAGGGGCAGTTGAGGACTCTTCTCATGATTGTTACTGCTTCTCCTAATACTGAGAATTCAAAATAAATGGAGGAGTTTCCCAAAGCTTTAAAAGAAATTCATCTTTTGGGGATCTTTTCACTAATTGTGAAGACCCCCTTCTAGCTCGGAGTCCTTTGATTGTTCCGGGGAATCACAGAGCTGGCTGTGGATCTGGAATGGGAGAGTCACAGTTCACACGTGGAGATCCACAACCAGCCTGGTGGCTGCTCCTTGTGTTTAGGTGGGAACAGCTATTATGAAGACAGCCGATGGCTTGTGTAGTGTGGGATGCATAGTTTTGTGTTTGTTTCTTAAAATAGGCCAGACATTCCTTTGAAGTCATGCGTCTATTAAACATTTCCAATCTCATGGATGAGTACTATTCATGAAGTGAATCTGAGCTATAGTTGACTTGCAGATGATGGAGAGGAAGGTGCAATCCAAGCATTTAGGAACCTTGTCAGCAAACTAAGCACAAAACACAGGACACAAAGGGTAAAGCCTTGGGACTAAAAGGACAGACACGCTTGGTCAGAAATGCCTTTGAAACCCCACAGATCATTCAACCTAGGTGTTACACCTGAAGAAATTCAGATGTTGAAATCTGACCAAAAGAATCACATTTGGCAGGGGAATTTTGTTCTTTAAAAACGTCTGATATGACCCTGGTTTATATCTGTTTTGTTTGTTTTGTTTATATATTGATTTAACTTTCAAAGTTCTTTATTTGAAGTCAGTGGTTTTTTCAACTTTTTGATGTTACGAGCTTGAGTTTCAGGTCTGGAGTCCACTGCTGAAATGGATGAGTCACAGCAATAAGCTACTGTAGCTAAAAGATTAACCTGAGTTATAAGGCATTTGCATCTTCCCCAGTTGCAGAGGCTGACAAATCTGCCTGTGACTGTGGTCCATCATAAAGGGAAAGGACCCAATCTGATCAGAATTCTAAAGGTTAACTTTCCCCCTCTAAATTCATGGGGTTTGATTCTGATCCCACATTGCTGTAAACAGCAGTAACCAATGAGATGAGTGAAGTTAGACTGATGTAAAAGCAGTGAGAGAGCAGCATTCTGTCCATCATGTTCTTAGGTATCCAGATTCTTTCTAATTCCAGACCTCAAGCCTATCTGAACAGAATCTCCCTTATAACTGTATGATATATTCTCTACCTTGATACAGTACTAGACTCATTTTCACTCAGAATGGCAAATAAAAACCTAGTTAGAGGATATGATTATTGGTGTCTTCCCATCTCTGGGGAGAGTGAAAAATAAAAGCACTCTGGAGCCTTTCGCTACAAATGACTAGAATGCTAACAAGGTTCCCTGCCCCCACTGTTGTGCATTCTCATGCATTTTGATGCTTCCATACATACACCTTGGAGAGAGGTGGCTGGAGCAAAATCATTAAAAATCTGTGTCATGTCTTGTGACAAACACTTGCTGGAGGTGGCTTTTAGATATTAGAAACCCCACACAACAGCAGGAATGGGAGAGGGAAGGGGATTGAACTTAGATGGCCTATTCTGGGTATCTCCAGTACTTAGAATTCTGTATTACAGAGGCAGGCAAACAGCGTGGGGAGAAAACTCGTATTCATGTGAGTAAAACTTACTTATGCAAATTTTCCCATTGAAGTCACAGACACAGTGCCCCCAGTTAGAACAGTGTAAACCTGGAACACCTCCCTGGATTGAAACTGGTCTAATAATATCGGGCAATATTTGGACCAATGGTCTGCTGTATCAACAGGTTCATGTGAAATCAATAGGACCACTTGAATAAAAATTGCTACTCTTAGAATTGCAGATTTAGTCCCTAAAGAAGGAGGAAGTGTACTTTAGATAGAAGTATCTCCCACTGAAATTTAGGTTGGAAAAATAAGTTGTGCAACAGTCACTTTATGAGCTAAGATTTTTATTTTTATTTTTATTCTGAATATCCACAAATTTTCCAGTGAAGGCTTAACTTGAAACTAACAAGCGCAGTAACACATTTTGTCTTAGGAAAGTAACATTTTAAAAAAATTTGTAAGGATCCAAAGAGACGACAAATGCAGCAGCCCTTGCCAGTATCAGCTGCAATTTTCTAGCTGCACTGATCTGTCTATGTATTGATCAGTTGTGTGAATGTATTTACAACACATGCCATGCCTTTTGTTTCTTAGGAGCAACTCAGGTTTTTTAAAGGAGGAGGTTAGTAACATTTTCCTCATCATGGGTACCCTGGAAAAGTGTGCATTTTTGTTTTGATTTAAAATTTAGAAGAAATTTCAGAAACAAGGTATGTATGTTGTATTTTCAAGGCATAACAGGAAATTTTTACCCTAATTTAACCTGTCCAGAAACAAATATCAGCTGTTTTTCCTGCTAGAGCTGGTCAAAAAATATTTTGTTCACACTTTTTTTCAGTGGAAAATGCCTTTTGGCTAAAACAAATGCCTCTTCACAATAAATACATAAAAATAGTTTTGGTTCAAATCTTTAGTTTTCTGACAAACAAATTAGAAATTAAACATTGCATTTTTACTTTCCTGCTTCTTTTTACAATGGCAAAAAAGTAAGAGAAAAAGGCCCCCCACCCCCTGAAATTTTTTTTGGAAATTTTTGAATTTTTCTGTCAGAAATGCAAAATTTTCATTTCCTTCAAATTGTTTCATGGAAAATACCTACCTCTTTTGACCAGCTCTCTGATGAAATATATCGAGTTGAAAAGTGTCAAAGGGGCATTCCCCCCCCTTCTGTGTTCTATACAGTTAATCTCCATTCTGTCACCTGATTTATTATCCTTGCCCTCACTATTACCAGTGACTCTTGTTCTTTGGCTGAGGAAGCCTGGCTAAGATTTTCTGTGGAGCCTCTCAGCAAAGAGACGCACGGAATGGCCTTCAAGTCATTCTGGAAACAGTCACTATCTTGCAGGATGAGACACTACATGCACTGCCTGCATAGCAGTCACAGTCCATGCTGGCTCAGTGCAAGATTTTGGCCCTGGGAATCTCTAGGCCTGTAATGTAGGATACTGAAACTGGGGCATCCAGAGTATTCTTTACTAGAGGAGTATAATGGATTAGAATGTTGGATTACTCATTAATGTATCAGTATCAGTCCCTCTGAATTTGATTGTGGCCCAGATTGTGCCCCCTCCCTCCCGGTCCATACATGGAAGAATCTTCCATACGTCAGTCTCCCCTTTTCTTTACAGAAAGGAGGCTCACACAGGTGCCTCTCTTGCTCCACGCATCCCTTCCCTGGCTGCTGTAGAAGGATCTTTATGCTGCATGGGCTCTGCACAGGAGGAGGGGGTGGAATTGTGTGGCATTTACTTCCCCAGCTCTTACCATGGAAAGAAACCATCTGAGCCTCTGATCTCATACCATTTAATGTGAGTTAACTCCATTGACTTCTCTGGAGTCACTCCTGATTTATACCGTCTAAGTAAAATCTGAATCTTTATTTTGTTAAAAGTCAGAGCATTTCCCCTCCTCAATTTTGTTTTTAATAATATCGCCGTCCAACTGTTAATTATTATTTTAAGTTTGTTTTTATAAAACCCTCTGGGGATGATGAATACATATTTTTAGCCCCTTTTTCCATTTGGCAAATGGTGATTTGCTTCTTATGTTTTGCTCGTTTTTTGTTTAACAGCGATTGCAACTTCATATTGTATAGAACCTTGTCAGGCTGAAGTGGATTTGTTTATAACCATTAGCACCATCAGCAACATCAGCAACATCAGCAGAGCTCACTGCTTCTGACTACTCAATAGAGGAATCAGACACTGTTGGTTTTAGAAGTCCTACAAAAATCTCATGGATGTTGTGCTAGATTTAAAAACAAATCAAATGATATTTAAAAACTGGAGGACTGTCCCCATCCAATTATAACACTGTAGATCATGCATTTTGATCTTTAAAACCTTGACAGTGTCCCTTTGAATCCATTTTCTCTTTGAAAAATATTGCTTGAAATATTTTTTAGCAACAGTCCAGACACAAATTTCCTTTTGTCAGTGGGGTCTGCTCAAGTAATCATGACAGTTTCCTGATATTTCCATTGAAAGGATTTTATCTGTCAAGTAATAAACCTTACAAAATGTTGCCTGGGAGGAAAACGTGTTATGTGGAAAGATCTATGCAGGGGTGCACAGCAAGTGAAATTCTGTGGAAAGGGGTGGACTAAAGTGGATCTTGACCTTAGATGTTGAAATAATAATAATCGGAGTCCTTTGATTTTTGACACTAGGGCTACTCTCAATGTAAGAAGAAAAATAGTTGTACATCCGTGCGACACTATGGATTTGGCATGAGTACCCCATGGATATGTTATATATTCAGCAAATTATGCTCATTAAATGCAAAATTATGTTGCATACCCCAGTGTTTGGGAGGTGGAAACAGATGTACATAATACATAATACAGCAGTGTACATCTGTGCATAATACATAATGTATTACATTGTAATACAGCAATTACATTGTAATTACATTGTACATTGTACAATTACATTGTAATACAGCAATGTACAGATGTATGTAATACATAATACAGCAATGAGTCACACATATGTATATTGGTGACTGCAGTTAAGAGGAATGTCAAGGTAGCTCTATAATAGACAAAGTTGACTATGTAGACCTTTGAAGGGCCCACTTACAGTATGTATAGTGTCCAGTAGCTTTGTAGTGCCATAAACTGCAGGTATTCTTTAGAGCTAAATAAACAAAGAAGATATTTATTTTGATAGGTGTTAACTATTATGTGAAGAGGTTATTGGGCTGTCCTTCCACAAAGATCTTTGTTTGTTCTGGAGAATTGTCGGTGTGTTTATTAAAGGATATTAGACCTGGTAGGAGACTTTTGGAAATGGTTTTGGTATAGACAGCCTCACAAGGAGTTTAGTTTTAGACTTATCAGTGAGCCTGGTGCTGTAAGATACTGTGTGCCTTCAATTCCAGGTACAGATGGGGTTGTCAATGAGAGCAGTGGCTGGACTCACTGATCCAGGGGGTCCCTTCCAGTCCTATATGTCCTGAGTTCCTATCCTCCTATGTTCCAGATGAAATCAGTAGGATCTGAAGGCACCCTCTATACCTCACAGGATCAGGCCCATGTGTGGGTGGGATGGGAGAACTGCTCATTCTGGTCTTCATTTCTTTGCCTTAGCGGAGAGACACGTGCAAAACTAATCAGCTCTGACTCGGCAGTTTTGAGGACTCCTTACTTTGATGATCATCGTGGAGGGCCTCTCTTAATTCCTTTTCTGTAGTCAGTAACATAAAGTGCTTCTTATTTGCATAGATTTTGAAGTTCCATGATTCAGTACTGGGAAAAGAAATGAAGCATGTGTGAACACCACAGGAATCTTATTGCAGAAGAATGTTTTATGTGATATCTATAGTTCTGCACCTCTAGGGCCAAATCCTGTTTAGCCTGCTTATAATTTAGTCTATCCTGCATAACACAGGCCATAGAATTTCACCCAATAATTCCCATGTCAAGCCCAACAATGTGTGGTTGAACTAGAGCATATGTTTTAGAAAGACATTGAATTTTCACTTAGAGGTAAATGCTAGCCCCCACGGAAGTAAATAGCAAAACTCCCTTAGCTTCACTGAGGTCAGGATTTCACCCAAAGCTTCCAAGTGATGGAGAATCTGTCCTATCCCTTGTTACAGTATTCCAATGGCTAATAACTCTCAAGGTTAACAATTTGCCTCCACTGGACTACTCACTGGAGTGCGACAAACAGGGTTTAGCCCTTATTTTTTCAGCTTCACTGATTGTAACGGTATTCTTACAGAGCAGTGTGTTTGCGTGTGTGTTCCTCCACCTCGCATTATAATTTGTTATTCTGACTAATCTTTCCTAGAATGTACAGGTTGTTGTTTTCAGGATACTTGAGAATTGCGGGACCCAAAGTTTTTATAATTATAGTATATAATCCAACCATGTTACAGACAGAATAGAGCAGTAGTTCTCAGCCAGGAGTTCGGGGCCCCCTAGGGTATCTCGAGCAGGTTTCAGGAGCCCAGGGCCCAAGCAGGGCCAGCATTAGACTCACTGGGGGCCAGAGCAGAAAGCCGAAGCCCCACCACATGGGGCTGAAGCCCAGGTCCCTGAGCCCCATCACCCGGGGCTGAAGCTAAAGCTGAAGCCTGAGCAATGTAGCTTCGTGGGGGCCCCTGGCAATCGCCCTGCTTGCTACCCCCTAATGCCGGCCCTGGCTTTTATATGCAGACAACCCCTTATTGTGGCACAGGTGGTCTGTGGAGTTTTTTATAGCATGTTGGGGGGGGGGCCTCAGAAAGAAAAAGGTTGAGAACCTCTGGAATAGAGTATGTGTGTGTAGGTGGGATGGGTAGGGTGACCAGATAGCAAGCGTGAAAAATTGGGACAGGGGGTAGGGGGTAATAGGTGTCTATATAAGAAAAAGCCCCAAATAGAGGGACTGTCCCTATAAAATCAGGACATCTGGTCACCCTAGGGGTGGGGGAGGGGATGGGTTACAACTGATTATACGGTGTACAAAAGTTTACCAACGTGATGAAGTAACACATTGCTAATTGAGGAATCTAGTGCTACAGCTGCATTCCATTGTTTGTGTGTGAACCTACATGAGACATGGATTATTTTAGCACAGTTATTACTACTAGTTTATAAAGCCATATTTAAACTTATACACTTGATTGTAACATAAATTTAAATTGTGCACTATGTTGATCAATGTACATACATATGAAAATCTGTATATTTGGTCTTAATGTAATTGATGTGTAAATGATAACAAAAGGATATAAAATACTTGGCTGTGCATGTCTTCATTCAGAATAGCTCTGCAGTTTGCAAATCTTCATGGTCTAACTATATACACTAGAGAAATCTCTGAAGTGCTGACAGTTGGTATGCATTTAAGCGATCCACTTATAGACCCATATATAGATACTTGTTGCGTGTCTGAGTTTAAGGTAATAATCCGGATCCTGCAAATGCTTAAGCATCTATGTACCGTGAAGCACAAGAATAGTTCCATTAAAGTTAATGAGTGAAATCCTGGCCCTGTTGAAGTCGATGGGAATTTTGCCATTGACTTCAGTAGGGCCAGGATTTCACCCAGTGGCACTACTAATCTGCCTAAAGTCAATCGCATATTTAAGTGTATGCAGGATTAGGCCTTCAATCATAGAGAATGAATTTTTCAAGTACTCTGGTTACCCAGTGGAATTTCAACCTAATGCATTTAAATGGGAAATAGAACCTGGAGAGATCCCCCTCAGACAGCGTTTTATAGTCAAGGGCAAGAGAAATCTTCCAATTCCCCACTGCAAATGTACTGCTGTGCGTAAAGTGGTTGGGAACTCCTTGAAACCTACCTTATTCCCTGTTTCTGTGGCAGTTACAGGAGCAGAATACATACAGGGCTACAGATTGGAGTTTAAGATCATCAGAATGGCCATCCTGGGTCAAACCAATGGTCCATCTAGCCCAGTATCCTGTCTTCCGACAGTGGCCAGTGCCAGGCGCCCCAGAGGGAATGAACAGAACAGGTAATCATCCAATGATCCATTCCCTGTTGCCCATTCCCAGCTTCTGGCAACCAGAGGCTAGGGACACCATCTCTGTCCATCCTGACTAATAACCATAGATGGACCAACCCATGCCAACCTATGCTTTGTATCTCGGCTCTTTCAACACAGCTCAGCTGTGAGAATGTGTAGCCTGACCCCACAGAGCCTCCAATGGATGCTCCTCACTCTGAGCAGCACACAGACTTTGGGTGGAACAGGGAGCAACAAGGAGCAAACAATAGGAGAAAAAAAAGAGCAAAAATGTGAATGCAAATTAGACAGCAAAAGTGAGAGCAAAAAACAAGACAAACCTGGAAAAGAGCAGTGGATACAGAACAGGAGAGGAGATGCCGAGACAGAATGGACAGAAAGCAGGCACAGTGAGATGGGGTACCGGGGCAGCATGGGTGTCCATCCGTGGAGCGGCAGCGAACCAGCTGAGCAGCGGGGACAGCAGAGCAGCTCACAGCAGGAGTTTGCCTGGGACTGGTAAGTATCCGAGTGTGTGTGTTTGCTTGCTGAGGAAGTATCCGAGCGTGTGTTTGCTGGGAGGGCAGGGAGAGAGCCTGAGTGAGTGTCTGATTGGCTGCTAGCCTGCAGGGGGCGGGCATTAGGGTGTCTGTGTGTTTGCGTCAGGGAAGCCTGGCTGTTTAAAAATAGCCAGAGCCTCGCGAACCAGCTGAGCAGCGGGGACAGCAGAGCAGCTCACAGCAGGAGTTTGCCTGGGAGTTCGCCTGGAGTGAGCCCAGTGAGGCTTACATCTTGCCAACGTCTCTGAGGAAGCTCATAATAGGTAGGTGATATGGAAGGGGGGGGTTCAGCTGTTGTGACCTGCACTGGATGTGCCATGTTTGTCTTTCTTCCACAGGACAGAAGCGACTTTGTCTGTACAAAGTGTAAGCTGGTCTCCATACTGGAAGAGAAGATTGAAGGTCTGGAGCAACAGGTAACGACCCTGCGTTGTATACGAGAGACTGAGGATTTTCTGGACAAAACTCAGGATAGGCTTCTAGGGGCACAAAGCTCTAAAGATATAGAGCAGGTTGCACAGAGGAGCCAAGAGGCCAGTGAAGAAGCTTGGCAACATGTGACCTCCAGAAGAGGTAAGCGGAATGTCCGGGTTCCAGTAACACAGACACAGGTAACTAACCGCTTTCATGTTCTCTCCACAGGTACCATTGAGGAGAGTGGACCAGATGATATGTCTGGGGGGAGAAAGCAGAAGGAGACTCCGCTGGTTGGAAGGCATGAGATGCGATGTCCTGAGGTTGGGGGTTCCACGACCACCACTCCCAAGAGGAGAAGACGGGTGGTGGTGGTCGGGGACTCTCTCCTCCGGGGGACTGAGTCATCTATCTGCCGCCCTGACCGGGAAAACCGAGAAGTCTGCTGCTTGCCAGGGGCTAAGATTCGCGATGTGACGGAGAGACTGCCAAGACTCATCAAGCCCTCGGATCGCTACCCCTTCCTGCTTCTCCACGTGGGCACCAACGATACTGCCAAGAATGATCTTGAGCGGATCACTGCGGACTACGTGGCTCTGGGAAGAAGGATAAAGGAGTTGGAGGCGCAAGTGGTGTTCTCGTCCATCCTCCCCGTGGAAGGAAAAGGCCTGGGTAGGGACCGTCGAATCGTGGAAGTCAACGAATGGCTACGCAGGTGGTGTCGGAGAGAAGGCTTTGGATTCTTTGACCATGGGATGGTGTTCCATGAAGGAGGAGTGCTGGGGAGAGACGGGCTCCATCTTACGAAGAGAGGGAAGAGCATCTTTGCCAGCAGGCTGGCTAACCTAGTGAGGAGGGCTTTAAACTAGGTTCACCGGGGGAAGGAGACCAAAGCCCTGAGGTAAGTGGGAAAGCGGGATACCGGGAGGAAGCACAGGCAGGAATGTCTGTGAGGGGAGGGCTCCTGCCTCATACTGGGAATGAGGGGCGATCAACAGGTTATCTCAAGTGCTTATATACAAATGCACAAAGCCTTGGAAACAAGCAGGGAGAACTGGAGGTCCTGGTGATGTCAAGGAACTATGACGTGATTGGAATAACAGAGACTTGGTGGGATAACTCACATGACTGGAGTACAGTCATGGATGGTTATAAACTGTTCAGGAAGGACAGGCAGGGCAGAAAAGGTGGGGGAGTAGCACTGTATGTAAGGGAGCAGTATGACTGCTCAGAGCTCCGGTACGAAACTGTGGAAAAACCTGAGTGTCTCTGGATTAAGTTTAGAAGTGTGTGCAACAAGAGTGATGTAGTGGTGGGAGTCTGCTATAGACCACCGGACCAGGGGGATGAGGTGGATGAGGCTTTCTTCAGGCAACTCACGGAAGCTACTAGATCGCATGCCCTGATTCTCATGGGTGACTTTAATTTTCCTGATATCTGCTGGGAGAGCAATACAGCGGTGCATAGACAATCCAGGAAGTTTTTGGAAAGCGTAGGGGACAATTTCCTGGTGCAAGTGCTAGGGGAGCCAACTAGGGGGGGCGCTTTTCTTGACCTGCTGCTCACAAACCGGGTAGAATTAGTGGGGGAAGCAAAAGTGGATGGGAATCTGGGAGGCAGTGACCATGAGTTGGTTGAGTTCAGGATCCTGACGCAGGGAAGAAAGGTAAGCAGCAGGATACGGACCCTGGACTTCAGGAAAGCAGACTTTGACTCTCTCAGGGAACAGATGGCCAGGATCCCCTGGGGGACTAACATGAAGGGGAAGGGAGTCCAGGAGAGCTGGCTGTATTTCAAGGAATCCCTGTTGAGGTTACAGGGACAAACCATCCCGATGAGTCGAAAGAATAGTAAATATGGCAGGCGACCAGCTTGGCTTAATGGTGAAATCCTAGCGGATCTTAAACATAAAAAAGAAGCTTACAAGGAGTGGAAGGTTGGACATATGACCAGGGAAGAGTATAAAAATATTGCTCGGGCATGTAGGAAAGATATCAGGAGGGCCAAATCGCACCTGGAGCTGCAGCTAGCAAGAGATGTCAAGAGTAACAAGAAGGGTTTCTTCAGGTATGTTGGCAACAAGAAGAAAGCCAAGGAAAGTGTGGGCCCCTTACTGAATGAGGGAGGCAACCTAGTGACAGAGGATGTGGAAAAAGCTAATGTACTCAATGCTTTTTTTGCCTCTGTTTTCACTAACAAGGTCAGCTCCCAGACTGCTGTGCTGGGCATCACAAAATGGGGAAGAGATGGCCAGCCCTCTGTAGAGATAGAGGTGGTTAGGGACTATTTAGAAAAGCTGGACGTGCACAAGTCCATGGGGCCGGACGAATTGCATCCGAGAGTGCTGAAGGAATTGGCGGCTGTGATTGCAGAGCCCTTGGCCATTATCTTTGAAAACTCGTGGCGAACGGGGGAAGTCCCGGATGACTGGAAAAAGGCTAATGTAGTGCCCATCTTTAAAAAAGGGAAGAAGGAGGATCCTGGGAACTACAGGCCAGTCAGCCTCACCTCAGTCCCTGGAAAAATCATGGAGCAGGTCCTCAAAGAATCAATCCTGAAGCACTTAGAGGAGAGGAAAGTGATCAGGAACAGTCAGCATGGATTCACCAAGGGAAGGTCATGCCTGACTAATCTAATCCTTTTATGATGAGATTACTGGTTCTGCGGATGAAGGGAAAGCAGTGGATGTATTGTTTCTTGACTTTAGCAAAGCTTTTGACACGGTCTCCCACAGCATTCTTGTCAGCAAGTTAAGGACGTATGGGCTGGATGAATGCACTATAAGGTGGGTAGAAAGCTGGCTAGATTGTCGGGCACAACGGGTAGTGATCAATGGCTCCATGTCTAGTTGGCAGCCGGTGTCAAGTGGAGTGCCCCAGGGGTCGGTCCTGGGGCCCGTTTTGTTCAATATCTTCATAAATGATCTGGAGGATGGTGTGGATTGCACTCTGAGCAAATTTGCGGATGATACTAAACTGGGAGGAGTGGTAGATACGCTGGAGGGGAGGGATAGGATACAGAAGGACCTAGACAAATTGGAGGATTGGGCCAAAAGAAATCTGATGAGGTTCAATAAGGATAAGTGCAGGGTCCTGCACTTAGGATGGAAGAATCCAATGCACCGCTACAGACTAGGGACCGAATGGCTAGGCAGCAGTTCTGCGGAAAAGGACCTAGGGGTGACAGTGGACGAGAAGCTGGATATGAGTCAGCAGTGTGCCCTTGTTGCCAAGAAGGCCAATGGCATTTTGGGATGTATAAGTAGGGGCATAGCGAGCAGATCGAGGGACGTGATCGTTCCCCTCTATTCGACACTGGTGAGGCCTCATCTGGAGTACTGTGTCCAGTTTTGGGCCCCACACTACAAGAAGGATGTGGATAAATTGGAAAGAGTCCAGCGAAGGGCAACAAAAATGATTAGGGGTCTAGAGCACATGACTTATGAGGAGAGGCTGAGGGAGCTGGGATTGTTTAGTCTGCAGAAGAGAAGAATGAGGGGGGGATTTGATAGCTGCTTTCAACTACCTGAAAGGGGGTTCCAAAGAGGATGGCTCTAGACTGTTCTCAATGGTAGCAGATGACAGAACGAGGAGTAATGGTCTCAAGTTGCAATGGGGGAGGTTTAGATTGGATATTAGGAAGAACTTTTTCACTAAGAGGGTGGTGAAACACTGGAATGCGTTACCTAGGGAGGTGGTAGAATCTCCTTCCGTAGAGGTTTTTAAGGTCAGGCTTGACAAAGCCCTGGCTGGGATGATTTAACTGGGACTTGGTCCTGCTTTGAGCAGGGGGTTGGACTAGATGACCTTCTGGGGTCCCTTCCAACCCTGATATTCTATGATTCTATGATTCTATGATTCTATGAATCTGTCACAAAGTTGTTCTTCAACAATAGAGGTTGGGAACCTCTGCCCTAGGCGGTCCCTACAAACAGTGATCCGTGACTAACCAATGAAGATCACTGACATAGCCTATCCCAGCATCACTGTTGTAATTGGATGATCATTACAAAATAGTCCAAGGCACGATATTTAGTGCTGTGTCAGGCTTCAGGGGTATGGAGCTGAACTTCCCCAGTATTTGGGAATATTTGGAGCTGAGGTCTTGGGGATGCAAGGTTGTGTCTGTCAAGGTTGTGTTTATACTCCTAAATGAAGTATCATAGAATCATAGACTATCGGGGTTGGAAGGGACCTCAGGAGGTCAGCTAGTCCAACTGCCTGCTCAAAGCAGAACCAATCCAGCAGCTAAAGAGTACTGTTACCCGCACACTCTAGGGCACTGGCAGTGGTGAGCATATTATCCTGCCTGGCTGTGAGACAATTCGTTTACATTGACCGTCCACAGGGGCTGCGGTTCGCCGTTCCCGGCCAGTTGAAGCTGCGGGAAGTGGGGACCATAAAGGGAAAACAATAAAGAAGTAGATATTTCACAACCACAACTGTTGATAAATGATTCCTTGCCAGATAGAATGCTATCAAACAAAGTTTTCTTTAAACGTCTTAAGATCGGTTTCTTTATCTGATGATGGTCCGTACCATTAGGACAGGATCTCCTTCCTAACAGCCCGATATTACATTGTTTTAATGTAATTTAGAAGGAATGTGAGGATGTGACTTTCTGCTTTCTGGCTCATATGGCTGCTGTTGTCCTAATATGGCTGCAGAAAAAGGCCTCAAACCTTACAGTGCTTGGATTATTTCTTACAACTTCCCCTACAGCAAAAGAGCTTTTTGAGAAAAAAAGCCACAAGAATTAGTTGTATGACTGGGGAGATTCTCCCCCCCCCTCCCCCGCCAACTTCCTTATTCAAAAAAGGCTGAATGGTTTTGGGTTAAAAAAAAAACCCCGCATCTTGGGTTAAAAAGATCAGGCTTGGCAAGTTGCATCTACTTCGAATGCTTTGGAATGTTATAAGCAACTAGAAATTCGTAGGCAACCGCAGCACTCCATCAAGAGTATTATGCAGGAACTGCATGATGATATGGTGTGGAATAAGGCTTTATTGGCATGAATATGTGATGTTTGCATTATTCACAGCCGCTAAAGGCCTGGAATATATACAGGAACATTCTGTATGTGCCAAATACTTTACCAAAATACGTGGAAATGCCTGTGGCCCCAGTCCTGCAAACACTGACACATATACTTAACTTGACTCCTGTGCCATATTATTCATATGCATAAGTGTTTGCAGGACTAGGGGTTTAGATCATTTTAAATGATTTTAGTGTGATTGCCTCTGCCCTCCACTGGAACCCCAGGTACTTTTTTTACTTAACTGGGAAAGTAATCTCCCATCCACTACAGGCCCTTTTTAATGGTATAAAGTTCCTGATACTCCTACTTCTGCAGAACTAGTCTGTGCCCTTTCTGCATCTCCTGCCGGCCTAGTTTGCAGAGGAAAGGAGGAAGGATTCCATAATCCGTGGGGGTAGGTTGTTGGGATTTTTATAAATGTTTTTAGTGGTAGTTGGAACTACTCAGAAGTCCTGACTGTTAGAAGAAGCCCTGGTTGAAATGGATTAGTGAGGAGAAGACAGCTGAGGCAGTCAAGTGTGTATGATAAGTGCAGTTTATTGCTTGGCTCTGTAATTGATCACATGGATGCCACGTATGTGTGAACATTCACATAAAAAGTGGCTTACAGCACCTCAGCTTGACTGTCCTGTTACACAGCTCTCCATTTAAGAGCTTACATTTTCTCCACTTTCTGGCTCCCTTTAGAAAGGGTTCATTCAGTGGTGAGCTGGAGCTGGTTCGCACCAGTTCGCGCAAACCGGTTGTTAAAGTTTGAAGCCGGTTTAGAACCAGTTGTTAAAGGGGTGGGCAAACTCCAGCCCGCGGGCCACATCTGGCCCATAGGACCATCCTGTACGGCCTGCCTGAGCTCCCGGCTGCGGAGGCTCCCCGGCTGAGAATTTTTACTCACCCGGCGGCGCTCCGGGTCTTTGGCGGCACTTCGGCGGCGGGTCCTTCAATGCCGCCGAAGACCCGGAGTGAGTGAAGGACGTGCCACCAAAGTGCCGCTGAAGACCCGGAGTGACTGAAGGAACCAGTTCTTCAGATTTTGGCAACTCATCACTGGATTCATTAATATGCAACCAGGAGGGTAGACTGCACAGACTTGTCAATCTGACCAAATCAACTTTCTTTGAGGAGCCTCTCCCCCACTCAAAAGTCAATAGACTTATTCCATCAACATGAGTCAGTTGACAAAAGAACGTCAGAAAATCAGTCAGGTCCAAAGACCTGCCCATTCACCTTTCATTTTACATATATTCCCTTTCCTACTCCTAATTATCATAGCTTTCCCTGTGGGAGGGGCTTACTCTACAAAAACCTCATCTTCCATTTTGAAATCTTTCTCCCAGACAAGCATAACTCTGGCAGAGAAGCAGCCAGCAGCAGGTAAAATTCCTTTTCTAGTGTCGGTTGGAGTCACACACTGAACATCTCCAAGGGGGCAAAGGTAAAAGAGAAATTTTACTTTATTTTGTGTCCGTGGAACTCGGAGAAAGGGCAGACAAGGGCATTCTCACCAACTGCAAAAATCGCAGGACAAGCCCCAGAATATTGTGAGACTGACTTAAAAATCATGAGATTTTAAATAATACTTTAGGGTTCTTTTTATTTGCCTTATGGGTTGTGTGCCTTTAGTGTTCACATTCACAAGCTTTTGGCTGTCACCATGAGGGCTAGAAACGTAAGTTTTGTTGGAACTGAAAGCTGAGATGCTCCTGTAATAACATGACTAGTAGCTAGAGCTTTAACAAAATCATCAAAACCACAAGACCCAGTGTCATAAGAGTGAGCAACATTGCAAGATGTCAGGGAGAGAGCTGGTGTAGGCAGGAACTGTGTGCACCCTCTGTCCAACTTGTTTTCTCCCAATTTCTGTGGAAAAAAGAGTAGGGGTGTAAAAAGGAAACAAAGGAAGAAAATTGCTTTTAATATTCTTCTGAGGTAGGAGTACTTCAGCCTCAGTACCTAAAAGTCATTCTTTCCTGTACTTTGTTTTTTGATTCTTTACCAGTCTCATCTGACAGTTCATTTTTCTTTTCTGTGCCAGTTCATTTCTTTCTCTCTCTGCTGCTGTTTAACTCGTGAAGTGTATTATTTTATTCTCTTGTTTGGAGCTGACAGTTGGTGTGTGAGAAGCTCATGTGTTGTCTTATATCCATGACAAATTTTCATTTGCTAGAGCTAGGAAGGCTCTAAAGTAACCAGATAGCATTTTACTTGTTCAAATATTTCTATAAGCTACTGCTAATTCTGATAGCACCCCAAAGTAAGGTGTAGTATTTTTCACATGGGGAAACTGAGGCAGAGAGGTTGAGAGAGTTTCCCAAGGTCACACAGCAACTCAGTAGCAGAGCCAGGTTTAAAATACAATAGTTCCTGGTTCCAAGCTCAGAACTCCAGTCACTCTATCACACTATCAATACAAGTAACCTTACACAACAGAAACTTTCTGTTACAACTCGCCTTAGCAGTTCAGATGTAATTTTTCATTTGCACAGGACTGAAACATGTTTGGAAAGTTAGAGTACTGTGGTTAGCCAGGTACCTAAATATTTATATGCTCAGGGTTGCTTTGGTGCTGTCTGACTAATAGTTGTTATCTCAGATAAGCCCTGAAAGTCAATGTCTGTTGTCTTATTACTGCTGAAAACAAACATCAATTTTTTTTTAATGTACATGTAATAACAAATGCAAGCCAGGAAATATTTGGCTTGCTCTTAAAATTCAGTTGAAGCTTGTAACTGATGACAACTTGCAGAATACCAAATAGTGATGTCAGCCTAAGGATGGAGTGAGGAGCTTCCAGCTGCCTTATACACTATAGATGAAAAAATAAAGTGGGCCAAACTAAACCCTAGCGGGAGATACTCCTTTGGTCATAAAACTTGGTTGAGATATAAAACCATCACATGACACTGTTTATGTAGCTATGAATAATTCTGGAACCCACTCAGAATGAACAGCAATCTCTGAAAACCTATTTAATAAAATGATTCACAACATCGAATTCTTTAGACAAGTCAATAAAGAAGGCTGTGCAGACTTATCTTTTATTGAAAGCATTCATAATATTGTTAATCTGCCAGTATTGCCATAATGGGCTTGAAAATGTGACTAACAGAGAGAAAGCAGATCATTATCATTACTGTTTACCAATAGATGGTGGCAGAGAACCCTTTCCTCTCTGGGGCTTCTGTCCCTCTCGGCTCATGCAGATAAAGCAGATTGTTCTTCTCCCTCTTCACCAACAGACGGAAGAAGAGAGCTCCCTATCCTCTAGGATTTCAGCCACAGGATTTACATAAGAAAGGCTGCTTTACTGGAATAACACTCCATCCATCTAGCTTAATCAGCTTATATTGGCTAGTAGGCCCTGTGTACTTCATGACAAGCTTGAATTACAATCTGCAACAAGCCTCCTAGATTCTGCAGCAGATTGGAGATTCTGTGGCAGCTTCAGACCAATTTTTTAAATATTGAAAGTTTCTGCACACCAATAAAGCCTAAAAACTTATTTTCCCCATATTATTTATGATTTGTATTACTGTAGTGCCTAGGAGCTCTAGTAACAGACCAGAATCCCATTGTGCTAGGTAGTGTAAAAACCCAGAACAAAAAGACAGCCTCTGGACCAAACAGCTGACCATCTAAGTACAAGACAAGGGTACACGGAGACTGTCAAGGTTCCTTCCCCACTCTGATCTCTAGGGTACAGATGTGGGGACCTGCATGAAAGACCCCCTAAGCTTATTCTTACCAGCTTAGGTTAAAACTTCCCCAAGGTGCAAACTATTTTACCTTTTGTCCCTGGATCTTATTGCTGCCACCACCAAGCGTCTAAGAAAAATAACAGGGAAAGAGTCCACTTGGAAATGTCTTTCCCTCCAAGCCCTATACCCCCTTTCCTCAGGAAGGCTTGATAAAAATCCTCACCAATTTGCACAGGTGAACACAGACCCAAACCCTTGGATCTTAAGAACAATGAAAAAGCAATCAGGTTCTTAAAAGAAGAATTTTAATTGAAAAAAAAGTAAAAGAATCACCTCTGTAAAATCAGGATGGTAAATACCTTACAGGGTAATCAGATTCAAAACATAGAGAATCCCTCTAGGCAAAACCTTAAGTTACAAAAAGACACAAAAACAGGAATATACATTCCATTCAGCACAACTTATTTTATCAGCCATTTAAACAAAACTGAAAAGAAGTACTTGTGGCACCTTAGAGACTAACAAATTTATTTGAGCATAAGCTTTCGTGAGCTACAGCTCACTTAAATCTAACGCATAACTAACTAGATTGCTTACTGACTTTTTACAGGAGTTCTGACCTGCATTCCTGCTCTGGTCCTGGCAAAAGCATCACACAGACAGAAAGAACCTTTATTTTTCCCCCCCAGCTTTGCAAGTACCTTGTCTCCTCATTGGTCATTTTGGTCAGGTGCCAGCAAGGTTATCTTAGCTTCTTAACCCTTTACAGGTGAAAGGGTTTTTCCTCTGGCCAGGAGGGATTTAAAGGTGTTTACCCTTCCCTTTATATTTATGACAGAGACAGACATGGGAATACAAGGAAACAATGAGACAATATTGGTTAGCCTGATAGGCAGTGGTAACAGCACACCAACAGCCCAGCTATTGTCAAGTTCTTTGTAGGCATCAGTGCCAAAGAAAGTTTTAAGGAGGAATTTGAAGGAGGACAATGAGTTAGCTTTGGGGATGTTTATGGGCAGCTCCTCTCAACTGTGAGGGGCAGCATGGGCGAATGCACGAAGGTGCTTGTTTGAAAATTTAACAAGTGGGAAATGGAGGCTGACATTATTGGTCAATTGGTGGCAGGAGTTGACATCTTGATAGTGAAAGATAGATGATAGGTTGCACGGGGATAGGCCATGAAAGGCCTTGAATTGAAGGCCTTGAAGACAAGAAACTCATGTATACTATGCTAGAGAAGGGAGAGCCAGTGGAGGGCTGCAAAGAGAGGGGTGAGATGGTCAAAAAGATGGGCTACGTGAATAATCTTTGCAGCAGCATTGTGAATAGACATGAGCTGGGCGAGATTGCATTCATCAAGACTAGAGAAAAAGATGTTGCAATAATTGTGATGAGAGGCTGTATCTTAGACATGCAGAAAGGATAGGCAAAATTTAGACATAGCCTGGTTGTGAGGACCTATAGAGGGGTCAGAAGCAAAAATGACATCCAGGTTATGGGCCTGAATGACGGGCAGAATAGTGGTGTAGTCCACAGTGACTAAACAAGGAGGCAGTGGAAAGGACTGGGTGGGGGAGTGGTGGACGAAGCCATGTTGAGCTGAAGCAAATGGTTAGATATCGAGGAGGAGATGACAGACAGACAGTCTGAGATGTTAATTTGGACTGAAGGAGACAGGTCTGGAGTAGAGAGGTAGATCCGTGAGTCATCACCATAGAGATGGGAGTTGAATTTGCATTTGCGGATGAGATTACTGAAAGATGGGCATAGAGGGAGATGAGAAGGGGAGCAAAGACAGAGCCTTGTGGAAGACCCCCAGAAAGTTAGAGGAGGGATGAGGAAGATCCTGCAAAGGACATGCTGAAGGAATGAGGTAGGAGGAGAACCAGGAAGGGCAATCACAAGAGCCAAGAGAGGACATGACCTAATGAAGAAGATCATGGTCAACAGCAGTGGCACTGGAACATTTTTTATAGTGGGGGTGGTGAAAGCCAGTGGTCCCTAGCCCAAACTTTTTACCTCACCCCCCCTTACTCCTATCCCTGACCCCCAGGCCTGGGCCCAAGAGCGGGGCTGTGGCGGGGTGGGGCGGGGGAAACGCAGATAGGGGTAAGGGGGCCAAGGGGTGGGGACCCAGCGTGCAGGCCGGCAGCAGCTGGGACCCCATGTGTAGACTTCAGGTGTGGGACCATGAACAGAGCCCTGGGTGTGGGGCCGGCGGCAGCTGGGACCCCACATGTGGTCCTGGGAAAAGAGCTCTGGGTGCAAGTCCAGCAGCAGCCAGGGCCCCACGTGTAGGGCTGGGAGCAGAGATATGTTACATGGCATATGTAGCATAAAACATATTCCAGTTATGTCATATATACATTCATAAGCATATTTCCATAATGCATTATGGGGTGCACCGTCACACCTGTGCAGAGAGAAGTGGCGGCAGGAGAAGGGGAGGGTTTGAGGAGTGAGTCAAAAGTGGTCAAAAGTCAGCTAGGACTGTGGGTGTGAGATTCAATTAAGTTGAAGGAGTAGTGTTGTTCAGCTGGGAAGATAGCAGAACTGAAAGAAGAGAGAATGAATTTATAATGGAGAAAATCAGCCTGATGACCCCATTTCTGCCAGAGACATTCTGCAGGGGGAAATCAGGAACAGAGGAAGCAGATGCTCAGGGTGAGCCAGGGCTGGAGGTTTGCAGGGTGGTCCTGCAGAGAGGCAAAAGCATCAATGGTGTAGAAGAGTGAAGCATGGAAAGAATCAACAGCCATACAGATGGAAGAGAGGGCTGAGAGCAGAGGAGAAGGTCATCAACGCTAAGGGACTGAAAGACATGGAGAGCTGAGTGACAGGATGTGGAAGGAGAAGGGTTGATGGGTGATACTAAAAGAGACCATGGGATAGTCAGAGAGGGGAAACTCAGCAACAGAGATCAGAGAGACAGCAGTGCTATGTGAAGGCCAAGTCAACTGAATAGCCCTTTTAGGCAGTGGGAGAGTTGAACCAGGGCTGCATGTTGAATGAAGAGGTGAGAGTGAGGAAGTGTGCAGCTAAGGGGTGGGATAGGTCATTAGCCTGGAAGATGAAGACACTGAGGATAGGTGTGGAAGATTATGAGGAGGAAGAGAGAGAGCCAGGAGCTGAAATCGGAGAAGAACTATTTGGGGGGAGGGATAGCTCAGTGGTTTGAGCTTTGGCCTGCTAAACCCAGGGTTGTGAGTTCAATCCTTGAGGGGGCCATTTATGGATATGGGGCAAAAATTGGGGACTGGTCCTGCTTTGAGCAGGGGGTTGGACTAGATGACCTCCTGAGGTCCATTCCAACCCTGATATTCTATGATTCTATGATAAGAATGCTGATGGGGAGGAGTTGGGTGAACAGTTGATGAACAGCAAGGTGGAGGGGGAGAGGTGAGAAGTCATATGTAGTGCTGTTCAAAAGGAGAGAGAAAGGTGGAAGAAGGAATGCATTGGAAGAAGCAGGGACAGAAGGGTAAGACCCAACACCCCCACCATGATCTGATCTGGGGCAGGGAGTGTAAGAGAAGAAGCTGCCTCTGTCAGAGAGGGCAGCTGCAGAGGCAATGTCAGATGAAGGGACCAGGTCTCTGTGAGAGCTAGGAGCTGGAGGAAGTGAGATATGAAGACGTCGTGGATGGCTGTGATCACTTCAGAGATTGAATAGGCGTTCCAGAGACATCAGGAGACGGGGAATGGGGAGTGCCTAACAAGGGGGATGGGTGTGAGGATAGGAATGGAGGCATGAGAAGGGTGGAGATGGCAGCAGCAAGGGGAGTGGGAGGTGGAGAGGGTGGGGATGAAGGAAGAGCCTGGTTGGGGCAAATGGCATTAGAGGTGAGGAGCCAGATGTGGATTTGGAACCTAGATTTGTGCTGGTAGGTGGAGAGGGGAAGAAGAGCTGATAGAGCTGGAAAAGGGATGAGGGTAATTGGGAAGGGGAGATGGAGCTAATGGGGAGAAGTGGTGGAAGGAGGATGGATGCTATGATACAGAAGAGGGAAATGGGTGAGATCCATGGGTGAGTATCAGGGAGCCCCTGGGCAGGACCCATCACAGCTCACTGGTTGGGGACCCTGTAGCATAAATCTGCAGCAAGATGCATTCCGAAGCAAATTTTACATCAATGGGATTGTATATACAGGGTGCTGATTATAGCAGTATGGTTGCCACCCAAATGCCCTTTTGAAAGATTTGCATGCATGAGGTGCATTAGAGGACAAGACAGAAACACAAATGGGTAGAGCACAAGAGGAGAGGAAAGGAAGTGGGAAGGAGGTAACCCTGAGGAAGGCTATTTGGCTTTATGTTGGTCCCCCAGCTAATGTTTTATCAATTAATTATTTGTAACTTTTGTGAATGTTTGATATCCTTGCTATCAGTGCAGCAGTTCCATGCACACTGAACAAGGGCAGGATGTGGCCTTCAGATACTCCCCTAAACAGGAGCAGTAGTATGGCAGGCAGGGGTGAAAGTAACTTAAAGGATTTACCGGTATGCCGGAGTCCTAAGTGGGGGCGTGGCCTCAACCGGAAGAGGCAATTTAAAGGGCCCAGGGCTCCCCGCAGTGGCAGGAGCACCAGGTCCTTTAAATCACCGCCGGGGAAGCCAGTGCGGTCCGGCATGGCGTACTGGCTCTTGCGGTACGCCGTACTGGACCGGACCGGCTTACTTTCACCTCTGATGGTAGGTTACAATATTAATCCAACCATCTGTAGCTGATTCTTTGTGTCAGAACCAGAGATATTCACTGAACTTCCTGAACTCAGCAACCCTTGATTTTGATCTGGCAAAATGAAGATCTGAATGAGAAAATGTTTGAGAAACCAAAACTTCCGCCAATTTTGCTGGTCTCTGGTTCTCACCTTGTGTGTATTTCTCTGAGACTTGGAAGTTCCATTTTCAATTGTAATCTAAACCTATTCATTTCATCACTATACTATGGAGTAAAAATACTTAACACTTATGTAACGCATGCCACCAGTGTGCCACTGTGAATGTTACCTAATAAACCCTTGCAACATCCCAGTGAGGTATTCTCTCCATTTGACAGATATATCTATTTCATTGTTTCCAAGGGACTTGCCTGACATTATAGAAGGAGTCAGTAGCAGTGGAAGGATTAGAACAGAGGAGTTACACCTTCTAGGCCTCAAGCTACTTGATAAAATCTCTTGATGGTCATATAATATCAGACGTGGTGTTCTCTCAAACAGCCTTTCCTCTGTGCCCCCTTCATCAATATTGTATTTTGCTAGAGCAGGTTGAAGAAAAAAAAATCACACCAGAAAAATTCAGTATGTTGAAGTGACTTTCATGCCACGTGTTTCAAAAAGGAACAGAGTTTGGCTTATTTGAACATGTGAACTTTTTATATAAAATTTTCATTTAGAAATTTTTCTGTCTTCACATTTTTCATCCCCCACCATTTTCTTTTTCCCTCTCCCTCCCCTTGCCACTGAAAAGGTAGGAGAGGATTAAAGCATAAATAAGTAAGAAAATGAGAAGTCTAAATTGTTCATTTGACCATTCTGTTGGCCTAGCAGTGCCAGACTTAGCATACTCCAGGCAAGTCCTGGACTGCTCCAGAATGCACCTTATGATGGGGCGGGAGAAGGTATTGTAGAGCTGGCTGTGTCAGATTTACACCAGCTGGGGTTTATCCAATGTAAGGGGAATCCCCAGTTACTTCACATGGCACCTATCCTTTTTTGTGCTACCTGAGCATCTGGAATGGGTGGAGAATCTGACCCTTAATTTTCACATTTGTGAAGACTCCATTTCTATTAATAGTGTGTCTGTGTGTCTGGCCTTCAGTGCCAGTGATAGGTGACAGGATTTCTAACCATCAGAGGAGTGAATTTCTGGAAGAGCCTTCCAAGGGGAGCAGTTGGGTTGGGGTGGGGGGCAAAAAACCTAACTGGCGTCTAGACTGAGCTTGATAAGTTTAAGGAGGGGATGGTATGATGCGACTGCCTACAATGGCATGTGGCCCATCTGGTGACTGCCAGTAGCAAAAATCCCCAACGGCTGGAGATGGGACACTAGATTGGGAGGGCTCTAAATTAGAATTCTTTCCCAGGTATCTGCCTGGTGGGTCTTCCTGACATGCTCAGGGTTTAAATGATCACCATATTTGGTGTTGGGAAGAAATTTTCCCCCGGGTCAGATTGGCAGAGACCCTGGGTTTTTTTGCCTTCCTCTGTAGCATGGGTCACTTGTGGGTTTAAAGTAGAGTAAATGGTGAATTCTCTGTAATTTGAAGTCTTTAAACTATGATTTGAGGTAACTCAGCCAGAGGTTATGAGTCTATTTCAGCAGTGGGTAGGTGAGATTCTGTGGCCTGCAACGTGCAAGAGGTCGGACTAGATGGTCTCCTCTGACCTTAAAGTCTATGAGGATAATGCTTCATCATCTCTATCATGCAGGACATACTTATACAGTATTTAGCAACATATTTTGAGCTCATAAATTCTATTATTAACAAAAGTGTAAAATTGATATGAAACAAAAGACTGTGGAAATTCTTTAAAATGTATTTATTCATCCTTTGATTTCAGGTTGTCATGTGTCTCTCCAATGATCTTGGCTCATACGTGTTTTTAAAAAATCACATGCAAAAATGTTATTGGCTCAAAAGCCACAAAAAGATCATTCTTTCCTTTCACCAGTACAATCCCACTCCACTGGAGAAAGCCTGGGGAAATACATCTTGTAATCCTAACTAATCCTAATCTAATAATTTTGTAATGGTTTTTGTTTCAATAGCAAAGAAAAATACAGGTTTAATTCCAGATAATAATGCTATTATATTAAGAGTTTGCATAAGAATATACTGTGTGACAGGGTCAGGCAGATGGCTACAGGAGAGTAAATTTTTTTTTTGGAAGCAAAAAAGGTATTTTTTTATTTGCATAATACACTTACAAAACAAAACAACAGCATATGCAATGTGTAACACAGCAACCAATCACAATTGTTTTCTCATTAGCTTCAGGGGAGGGAAGTGTTCAAGCTTGCCTGGGCCCAGAGAGGAGGGGCTTCCTCGACTCTCGTGGTCTTCCACCCTTCCGACTTACCTGGTGGTCCAGAGCGAGGGGGCTTCATTGACTCTCAAGGTCTGCCAGCCCCTCGAGTTACCTGGCGCCACGCCCGAGTGTCACCAACAATTCCCTCCTCTGAAAGCACCCAACAAAAGGGGCAGGCTGTGGGGTGGACAACCTGGGGGGGGGCACATGCACCCACGTGTGAAAGGACCCCTCTAAGGTGGTGGTGTCCGCAGCAGCAATGGCTGGGGCTGGGGTCCCTTACTCTCTCCCCCAATCAAAGGGTCAAAACAAAGGGAGCTGGACGGGGACACTGAGCAGAGAGCCTCGGACAGCGCCCACCACTCCTCAAAAGCATCAAGGGAGTCGGTGGATGCCGCCCAGAGCAACTCCGCCCGGATACATGAACGGACCGAGGATCGGAAAATGGCCCCACAGTCACAGGAAACTCCATTGGCCAACCTCCTCTCTCTGGTTTTATAGATGGCTGTTTTACCCAGGGCCAGGAGGAGGTTAACTAGGAGATCCCGCGACTTTGTGAGGCCACGGATGGGGAGTGCATAAATAAAAAGGTGAGGAGAAAAATGTAACCAAAAACATAATAAAAGATTAGTGAGGAGCTGGAACAGGGGCTGCAGCCTGGCGCACTCCAAATATATGTGCGCCAGGGTTTCCCTCACACCACAAAAGGGACAAGTATCTGGGATGGGGTTGAACCGCGCCAAGTACGTGCCCATGCTCACAGCTCCGTGAAGGAGCTGCCAACTAATGTCCCCGACGGGCCTCAGAACCAAGGTGGAATATAGGCTGCCCCACTGGGGCTGCTCACCCTCCAAAGGTGGCAGAAGGTCTCGCCACTTTGTGTCGGGGCGGGACACTAGGGTGAGGGCATGAAGGGTGTGGAGCATGAGCATATATAGATGTTTCCTTGGCACGGTTTGGAAGCATACCAGCTGCAGTTCATGCAGCCGGCTCGCCGTAAAGGAGTGAGGGGGTCGATTGGGTCTACGGGGCAGGGGTCCAATTAAAAGGTCCGGCGGGCCTGGGGTAGAGGGTGGGCGGGGCATGCCCTCGAGCAGGACTCGATCGAGGTAAGCTCTAGCAGCGGGTGGCAAAGCGGCCTTCACCTCCTGAAGTACGCGCCGGGGGCTACGAGGTCTGGAGAGCCCCATGTGCCGAGTGAGCATCAGGGGATCCAGCCAGTCTCCCTGGTCGTAGTCCAGGAGGTCTCCGACTCTCGTGACTTCCGCCAGGATCAAGCTCTGGCACACTGAGCGGGACTCCGCCACCTGCACATGGAGCTGGGGGTTGTGTAGCAGGGGCTCCGTGAGGAGATCTGTCCCCTTGGTGGCCGCCACAGACCTGGTCATTAAAAACAGTTTCCAAGTCCGGAGGAGGTCCTGGTAGAAGACCGGCAGCCCAGAGAGGTCTCGCGGAAGACCTCCCGGACAGAGATAAAAGAGCTGCTGGTCATATCGGAGCCCTCGGATGCGGCAGAGGATGGCGTGCGCCAGTATGCTCCACGCCAAACTGCCTGCACCATAAAGGAGCCTCTGTAGGGCCTGGAGGCGGAAGACGCGGACCTGAGTGTGCAGACACTTCAGGCCCTGTCCTCCTTCCTTCAGGGGTAGATGAAGAACCCCTACAGGGGCCCAGTGCATTCCTGACCAAAAGAACCCCAGAATCGATGTCTGGAGGTTGGTCAGGAAACCCGGGGCCGGGACCAGGGTGTTGAGCCGGTACCAGAGTATGGACAGGACTAGTTGATTAAGCACCAGCACTCTCCCTCGGAAGGAGAGACATCGGAGTAGTCTCATCCATTTCCGGAGCCGCTCTATCACCCCGCCCTCTAAGTTTTCCCAGTTCTCCGGCGAAGAGGGATGCATGGCAGAAAGGTAAACGCTGATGTAGAGCAGCGGACCTGCGCTCCACCAGATGGTCTGAAGTGAGGGTGGGAGGGAGGTTGCCTGCCGCCAGTCTCCTACCGTCAAGCCAGAGCTCTTGACCCAGTTGATCCGGGCGGAGGAGGCTGCTGAATAGATGGCCTGGCAAGCCTTCACCCACACCAAGTCACCCAGGTCCTGGACCACAAGGAGCACGTCATCAGCGTACGCCAACAGGACCAGCCGCAGCTCCGGCTCCCGCAGCACCAACCCTGTCAACCTCCTGCGGAGGAGAGAGAGGAAGGGCTCGATCGCCAGAGCGTACAGCTGGCCCGAGAGGGGGCACCCCTGCCGTACTCCTCCCCCGAAGTTGACCGGTTCGGTCAGGATCCAGTTGAGCTTAACCAGACACTCTGCGGAAGCGTACAGCACCCGGAGAAAACCCTCCTGTCCCTAGATCAGGAGAAGGCTTTTGATAGGGTGGACCACGGGTACCTCCTGAGCACTCTGCGGGCGTTTGGCTTCAGACCCCAGCAAATGACAGACCGTCTCTACGCCCGAGTTCCAGAAGGTCCCGAACCAGAAATAGGTTATCAAAGATACTGCGGTCCGGGACGGTGTAGGTCTGGTCTGGGTGGATCATGTCAGCTAGCACAGACCCTAGCCGCAGCGAGATTGCTTTCTCTATGATTTTGTAGTCCGTGCTGAGGAGCGAGACGGGACGCCAATTTCGTAAATCGCAGAGGTCCCCCTTCTTTGGCAATAAGGCGAGCACAGCTCATCTGCACGAAAGAGGGAGGACCCCGCTCTGCAGAGACTCGGCCCAGACGGTGACTAGGTCTGGGCCGAGGACATCCCAAAACACACGGTAGAACTCCACGGTCAGCCCGTCCATGCTTGGAGACTTATTAGTGGGCATACGACGGAGGGCTTCCGAGAACTCGGCCAGAGTGAGAGGCAACTCTAGCTGGTCTCGGTCGCTCGTGCTGACCGTAGGGAGCTCCTCCCAGAGCACTCTGCAAGCGCCAGGGTCGGTCGGATCCGGGGAGAAAAGACTTGCGTAGAAGGCTCGGGCCCTCCTGCACATCTCCGCCGGTTCCGTGAGGGGGGTGCCATCTTCTGCCAGGAGGCAGGTGACGTGTTTCTTGGCCCCCCTCGTTTGCTCCAGGGCATAGAAGAAGCAGGAGCCACGATCCATCTCCCGAAGGAGGCGGATGCGGGATCGAACAAAGGTGCCCCAGGCCCGATGGTCCTTGAGGGCCCGGAGCTCCTCCCGCTTCTCCCGGCACGCTCTGCAGAGGAGTGGGTCCTTGGGGCTGGTGGCCAGACACCTCTCCAGCTCTAAAACCTCCTGTTCCAACTGCTCTATCACCGCATTTCTCCGTCAGCTGGTGCTCTGAGTGTAGTCGCAGCAGAAAAGCCTGGCGCGCCCCTTCCCCAGGTCCCACCATCGCCGCGCTGAGGGAAAGGCACGCCGCTGCCCTTGCCAGGCCAGCCAGAATTCCCGGAAGGACGTCACGAAGCCCTCATCCTCCAACAGGCTGTTGTTAAAATGCCAGTAGGCCAGCCCCGGCCTCTCTGCACAGAGGGAGGCTGTCACGGTGGCTAGATGATGGTCAGAAAATGGGGCCAGCCGAATGCTGGAGGAGTGGGCTTGTGAGAGATGGAAGCGTGATAGATAAATGCGGTCCAACTGGGAGTGGCTCGACCGATGGGTTTCCACCTGGACAAAGGTGAATGTGGAAGTGTCATTCGGGTGGTGGTTGCGCCAGATGTCCACTAGGGAGTGATGTTCGACTATCTCCCGGAGGGTGTCCGCTGCGGCCGGGCTCTGCTCAGTCCCCAAGTGGTCCTGTTCCTCGAGGGTGGTATTAAAGTCCCCTCCCAGGACCAGGCACTCGTGAGAATCTAAGGTGCTGAGAAAGGCGGACGCCCGCTGGTAGAATTGCAGCTGCTCCAGGCCCGATGTCGGGGCATAGACGTTAACGAGGTTAACCACGAGCCCCTCCATACGGACCCGGAGATGCAGCAGGCGACCCAGCATGGCCTCGGCGACCCCTAGCACCTCGGGCCGTGGGTCGGGGGAGAACAGGGTCGCCACTCCAGCCTGTCGAACCGTGGCATGGCTAAAGTATACCCTGTCCCCCCACTCCAGCCATCAACTGTCTTCGGCGGTCGGGTCCGTATGGGTCTCCTGCAGGAAAATCACAGAGTACCCTCCCTCCCGAAGGAAGGATAGAACCTGGGACCTGTGGAGAGCCATCCTACAACCCCGGGTGTTCAACGTTGCGATGGTGAGAGGTGTCATGGGGAGGGTCATGGGGGTCCTCACTGGCAGGGATGCTCGCATCTCCCAGCGGGCCACGCAGCAGTCCGTGACCCATCCTGTAGGTGAGTAATTGTTCACAGAAGATGCTGACCTGCCAGTAGGCCGCGGCATCCTGCTTTCCCATCCCTTTACCTTCCCCCATGAGGGCTCTTGTGGCCCGGAGGATTTGAGAAAAGTTCCCCCATCGCTGGAGAGCAAGTTGTACCTTGTTGCGGGAGCCACGGACGTCCTCTAAAAACTTCCACAGCTCTCCTCGCAGCTCATGGGGGGGTGGGGTTATGGTTTCCCGGTTGTTCCCCGGCAGGGCCCTTGGTGCAGCCCTGTGGTCCACTAAAACAGACAAGCAGGATGCGGACCCCCGACGGGGTGCCTGATGGCCTGGAGCTTCTAGGCCCGCCTCAAGCTCTGGGGCAATAGGGGGCGGTGGAGGGAAAATAGCAGCTCCTAATGGGTCGGGGCAGGAGAACACAAAGGCCGCTCCCTGGGGGTCATCAGTTGGGAAAGGGAAGGAGACAGCCCCGGGGGCGGCAATGACATTGCAGGAGGTAAATTGGATAGGGGCAGGGGCAGGGGCAGAGGTGAGGTTCTGGGTTTCAGGAGGCAAGCAGCTGGATGGTGGTGCCTCCCAATCAGGCTCAAGGGTTAAAGGGGTGTGGGGGGGAGCTCTCAGTGACACTGGGCGTGCGCTCTGTGGTGGATTTAGTGGCCACAGCATCAGGAGGTGGATTATCTTCTGTAGGGCCTCCGCCCGGGAAGGAAATCGATTGCTCCGCACCACAGGGGGGTGCCCCTGACGACTCGTGCCCCGGCCGCGTGGTGCTGGCTGTCACCTGAGCAGGCTCGGTGGTCGTCAGCGGGGTGCCATCAGTGGCTGGGTCGGTGGAGGAGTCCAGGGGCTCCTTGGAGGTGGGAGCGGAAGCAGCAGTTAAGAGGAGGGAGCATGGGGAAAAGAGGGGTGAAGTGAGGTCGCCCAGGTCGAGATTTGCTGGCAAAAGGTCGTCCTCCCCCTGGGCGACCGGGGTCAGATCTAAGGCCTTGATCTTCTCGAACATGGAGGAGAGGACACTTTCCGCTGCCCCGGGGTTCTCCCCGCTGGCACCCGCCACGACGGTTGCCTCGGGGTTCACGGGGGCTTCGGGTAGTGTCAGGACAGAAGGGGCTTCCTCGAGGGCCTTGGAGGGGAGGGTCTCCTGTGGAGGGGAGACACTACCTTCTGGTGCTGCCACGTCTTTCCCGGCTGACACCGGTGGATGGGACGCACTCATGGGCAAAGAGGAAGGTTCGGCATTGGTGCCCCCCTTCCTGGTCTTCCGGGGGGCCTCCGCCTCGGTAGATGAGACGGAGCTCGAGCCCTCCATGGCATCATCTCGGGGCTGGTTAGCAGGGGTTGTGTCAGGGGGTAAAGGCGATGGCTCAGGGACTTAGAGGGGGACGGTGGGGAGGCATAAGGGAGGGAGGATTCTCCCTGGGGCAGGCTCTCTCCCATTCCTGGTGGTATCTCTGCCACACTCTCCTCCATAGGCCCCGCTAGATTGTCAGCAGCGAGGGCGGGGCCCTCCCGCTCATCTGGGCGTTGTAGGGGAGGTGCCCCTTGGGCCTGAGCGGGAGTAGCGGTGGTTCGAAGAGGAGGGGGGGCGGGATCGGGTACCGGGCAGCCAGGGGCGTCGGCATTGACGGGGCCGAAGTCCTGCCGGGTCTCGGGGATCCCAGGTGCCCCTCCTTGCCAGGCTGAGGGGCAGTCCCTCTGGATATACCCCGACGCCCGGCAGAGGTAGAACCGGGCTTCCCCCGTGGAAAAGTACACCCGGTAACGGGCCCCCTGGTGGGGGATTAAGAAGAACCCTTCAAGCGCCATTCCGTCACGCGCCGCCAACGGCAGGAAACGTTGCAGTTGCCGTCGGAAGGAAAAAATGTGACGGAGGGTGGGGTCCTTGCAGCCCAATGGGAGAGGGCTGATAACAGAAACAGGTTTCCCCAGGGTGGAAAGGGCAGGTAGCAGGGCAGCATTGGGGAATAAAGGAGGGACAGAGGTCAGGACCAGGCCGACACCCAGGTCCTCTAGCGGCTCTAGGGGGACAAACACCCCCCCTCACCGCCAGGCCCCCCCTCCACCGCTTCCTGGGCGGCAGCCTCCAATGCTAAGAAGAAGACGACCTTTCCGTACATTTTGGAGGCCACCACAATGGCCGAGGGCCCCACCACCTTTGCCAACGCCCGCACGTAGGTCTCCACGTGGGGTGAGGTGGGCACCAGGAGGCATTGGACACCATGCTTCCTTGTCATGGTGGGAAAGGGGCCCCGGCCGCTATTGATGGTGGCGGAGGCAGTGGGCAGGAGAGATGACGAGGCGGCAGGCGGGGGGGCTGCCGCCACCCGGGCATATGTCCTGGGGGCTGAGGGAGGGACATCCGCAGAGCTGGTGGAGGGGGCAGCTGGGGAGGACGCCGTGGTTGGTGGTGGGGCCGCAGCAGTGGGGGTGGCCCCTGCCATGGAGGGCCCGGTGGTTTTAGCGGGGTCCTTCCCCTTCTTCTTGCCCTGGCCTTTCCTGCCGGCTGTGGTGGCTTCCCTAGAGTCTGGGGAGGCGATGGGCATGGCAGTGGTGGAGGTCACCCTCGTGCCCTCTATTGCCGATGCCCCAGCGGTGGCAGGTGATTAACAGGAGTTGGGGTCAGGTAGAAAGGGACAAGCTGTGGGGTGGACAATTCGGTGGGGGGGGGGCACATGAACCACCATACGCTTGTCCAGAGAGTCCTGTTTGGTTGGCTGGTGCTTCTGGCCCACGCGGTGGAATCAGGGCGAGCAGCTGAGTCCAGACACCCCCCAAAACCTTCCAACTCCTGGTCAGACACAGGAGGAGTCGACCTGGACTGTGGGTTCAGAAAAACGGCCAAGCTGAGGGCTGCTGTGAAGCTCCAAGGTGAGCAAATCTGCCAGTAAGCGCGAGACCCACCAAGGTAGAGGAGGAACTTTGTCACAACTGTTACATTTCTCTCTCTAGATTGTGGATATGTGTAGCTACACTATCTTTCTCTCTACGTTTTTATAGTTCTTATTCATTCTGATTCATTTATCTGTCACTATTTAAGTTAGAAATGACCTGGCTGCTAACAGCACAACATAACTAGCTGGACTAGAAAATCCAGTCATGTCAGGCTACCAATTCAGTAAGTTATTTTAATAGATTCCAAGTCAGTGTTTTGAAGCTATTTTAGCCATAATCACAAGAGGGCAGTAGATGATTTGGTCATATAAAATGGTCCTAGTTTTGTTATCTGTATTTTAATCGTTTAGTTTCCCTTCCACTGAACTCTTATCTTGTCAAGAAATAAAAATTTGACGCTGATGCAAGAAAGGGGATTTGATTTTCATTTCCCTGTGTGAGCTGGGCACATTTTCTTCATATTCTTATTAGTTCAGCTTACTGTCGGTGTGTGACGTGCGAATTGCATTCAGAGTAAGAGGGGAGGTTGAGGGAAAACATGTTTGCACAACTCTCAAGGTCAGGACTTTCTCCCAAGAACAAAAAGTGAAGCCCAGGACATTTTAAATGGTTATTTCTGCAGGTTCACAGATTGGCCTCGATGTATTGAGAATTCTGTCATCTCTGTCTAAAACATTCCTCTAGATTTATCACACATGCCAGACTTCTGTCAAGAAATAATTTAATAAGAAACCCACATAATAGTGAATCTGGATGGCTTAGAGGACTGCTGATGGGCTGTAGAGTCTTTTGCCAGTACAATACCCGTTCAAATCCAGCCCTTCAGTAATGACTATAAGCTATAATTGAAAAAAGAGCAAAGTATGAAAAACAAAACATGATTTTCCCTTTTTTTGTTGTGTGGGGCTCAAGAAGTCTTTTTCCAGAGAACATAAGACAGTATGCAAAGTATACAAGGCTATACAAGTAGACAGTATACAAGTAGACAAGCTGTCTGGGCTGAATCTGAATCTTAGAAGATGTGTAGAAATTAGTGAACCTCAAAAGATCAGAGGAAGGGACATACCCAGTATGAGCTGGTATAAGTAGACATAACAAAATCCTGGGAAGGCAAACGTTCTTTAGAAATAGAATAAAAATTATGCAATTCCCAATACAAATGAAGTTTTAAATGTTTAAATGTTTTAAAACATTTTTAATAGAGTGGAAGAGAAGAAAGGCTCTTTCTGTAGGACACTGAACACGAAGGAAAAAAGTAGTCTCTTATCATATGCCAAAAAGGTATGAAATATGGTCCTTGTAGTTAGATTAGAACTCTGCATGTCAAAACTTCTAGGCCATATTCCCAGTATTCCACTAACTGATTGTATGATCTTGTATAAGTCATCCAAGTGCTCTGTGCGTCAATGTCTCCGCTAATAATAGGGGGACAGCATTAACTTACCTCACAAGAGCTGTTCTAAGGCTGAATTCACAAGCATTTTGAGATCCTGGGATAGAAGGTGCTACAAGAAGTGTTATCATTTAATTATTACTGTCCTCTGGCTATTTTACAGCTTCTGGGTTTTTCATAAGTATAGTCAGACCTGCTCACCACGGCCCCTCAGACTCGATGGCAACAAAACAAAAAGAACTCAGATTCTCCAAAAATACAAGCTCCCCACCACACGAGCTAAAGGAGACTTCCTTTAGTTGTTAACAGTGTAGGACCCATGACCAAGAGTGGAGCAGTTCAGATTCCGTCTAGTGGAGGTCAATAGCACAGGTACATGCTGGCCAGTTACAGTATAAATAGACCATTAAGCACATATTCCATGACTGATCCTTGTTGTAGGGGTTTAACACACATAATAAAAAATGAATGACACTGGCCCTCCTTGCTGTTAAATGGACAGTTATGTGACACTGAAAAGGCAAAGATCCAGGCTTAAGTATGTCATGGATGGAACTGTTGATTGACTCCATGAAAAGCCTTATATCATGGTTATCTCATTTGAAGACTTTAACCTTGGATTACAGTACATCCAAAACTAGATCCAGACTTGTTGACACACACAGACTTTTCTGTTATGTGCATTACCTCAGATACACATCTATATCATACCAAGCACTGCAAAATGAATATCACAACTAAAATGTGGGAAAATAAAGCACACACACAAAGGCTACAAATATTTCTTTAACCATTATTTTTAGTATTCATGTCTCTTTTCTGTTTGCTTTCCTCATATATTGTTGGAAATGAGTTTACTGTCAGAGATGTTTGCTGACAGAGTAAATTTTAAGCAATTTTTTTAGACTATTAATGGAAAATGGATTCTAAGGTCATCATCATGAGTATTTGTGCTGGCAACTTTATTCTTAGTGTTACATTCTCCAGAAAGAGAACACAAACACAATATGAGACCTGTGTCCAAACAAAACAGCTCAAAAGTTGAATATCACACACTGAGAACAAACTGCTTGTGAACCCACTACAGACCAAGAATTAATTAAAGAAAATTTATGTAGTGAATAATTTCATATATTGAATACATTCAAGAAAATTGCAATCTATTCATGAGCAATTCTCAGGCATAAAAAGGGAAAATTAATAAATTGTCATGTGTTGTCCACATTGCTAATAAGTGTGTGTACATTTATAATTGTGTTTCTGTTACTTCAGATACTGTGCATATGCTCTTGTACTTCAAGAAATGTAATGTTAGATTCTTTCCCTTTTGATGAATAGCTTATGACTTGATTTGTAAGACACTCGGGCACTATCTTTTTGATATATGTGCTCATTCTGTTTCATTGTTTCCTTTTGTTGTATCTCTGGAATGTTCCACAGAAAACCAATAATCAATTTAAAAGTTTGGTTCATTCCAGATAAGCATCCAAAGTCAAAATGGTTAACCAAGCCACTGTGGTCAACATCATAGTAGTGAAACTCATTTGTTGTTCTCCAATGGTTTCTATTTTCAATTATTGTCTACAAAGTTTGAACCATATACCACTCTCAATCCCCAACAGATCTCCCAGTGTTGATAGTAGGAGGGCAGCGCAAAGACTCAAGGTAGGGTATAGCCCTTATCTAGTAACTAAAGGCCAGTATTTCCTAAGTCATCACTGATTCTGGATGCTTAAACTGAGGCAGCTAGTGCCTGTTTTTTCAGGAGTGCTGAGCACTCACAACTCCAAATGAAGCCCATGGGAGCTCTGGAAACTCAGCAGCTCACAAAAATCTGGCTCAGTGGGTCTAAAAACTGAGACTTAAAATTTAGGCCTAAACTTATAATTAGTTTGTTGCTGTTAACAGCCAATGTAAACAGCTGCACAAAAGATGGTATTTGCAGTGCACACATAATGCCGCACTGATGGATGGGTTGTCAGCAGTGGGGATTAAACCTAGGACCTCTGGTTCTAAAAGTGTGAGCCTCTACTGCCTGTGATAAATAAGACCCACCTCTGTTAGACAAGGCTGTAGCAGACTCATCAATCACTAGCTGTGTGGTCCAGCCACCACTAGCTGGGGACAGAGTGCCACACTAAATGGGTGGGGGGTTGTACATGCAGCAGAAAGTTTACTGGTTCTACAAAATCCAGGATCTATGTTACAGATTCTTGAGAGCAACCTACTGGCATCTTATCCATTTACTGTTTACAAATATACACATGCAGAGCACTCTCCCAACAGCTGCCACATGGAGTGGTAAAAGGATAGGACACTTCAGGCTATTTCTGCCCGTCGTTTTATTTGGCAGTTTGCATGTGCAGTTTCCACACATGCCTGCACAAATGTAAGCACACTGTTGTGTCCCTAGGTTGTTTGAAAAGCTGGGCTTTACTATATCATTAGTGAGCTTCAGAGTTCACACTCATTTTTGATGAATGAGGACAGATCTCACCTCTCTTAGGCCCCAAACCTATTTCCATTGAACTTAATGATAAAACTCCTGTTTTCTTCAATGGCGCAGCATCAGACCCTTACATTTGTTGTTTCCGACAAAGGCAGAGTTATATCAGTTCAGATGCAGAAAGTTTTCTCATCAATCCTAAAGGCTAGACAATTATTTTTAAATGTTTTTTATTCTACAAAAGCAGAATCTGTCTGGATAAAGCCATTACGTGTGCTGGATAAAGGACTCGTGAATGCCAAATCTGACCTTGAGCCCAGGAGCCCAATACCTCCACTCTAGGGAGGCTGCAAATCAGAATTTCTCATTAGTTTTCCAGTCCTCACCAGTTTTGACCCAACTGGAAATACACCCAGAAGAGTCGTTGTCATCGTGTTTCAGTATTTCTGCTTCTAAACCCAGAAAGAACAGATATGTGTGAAAAGGGCGGTAAGGTTCCAAAGTGTTTTCAAAACTCAGAAAAATTCATGTCAGTTCTTATTTATCCAAACCATTCCACTAATCTGTAAAAGAGATAGACTGTACAATTTATTCAAACTGAATAGCTCGGTTTTCCCATGGGCCTTCCTAAATCCTTAAGAATCCGCGATCTGTGCCATCCAGATGGCTTAGGTGAAACTATATATGCTGGGCCATAGAAGGCAGGGGGCGGGGGTGGAGGGAGGCAGCAGCCTTGTGTGTCCCATTATGGTACCAGTAAAGCTGAGGGCATATAGCGATGGTGATGTGCTTAATTTCCAAAGCAGGGGAAGGAGAAGAAGAACCTAAATATGGGTGTGAACAAGGACCAGGGTGATCTGTAAAATTGTTGAAAGTAGGAAAGTCTAGTTCTGTTCTTACTTTGTACAGAACCTTCCCTCCCCCAGTATCTGCTTTTGTTTACCAAGCCTGAGGATCTGCTGTGGAACCTTCATAAGAACATAAGAATGGCCATACTGGATCAGACCAAAGGTCCATCCAGCCCAGTATCCTGTCTACCGACAGTGGCCAATACCAGCTGCCCCAGAGGGAGTAAATCTAACAGGTAATGATCAAGTGATCTCTCTCCTGCCATCCATCTCCACCGTCTGACAAACAGAGGCTAGGGACACCATTCCTTACCCATCCTGGCTAGTAGCCATGAATGGACTTAACCTCCATGAATTTATCCAGTTCTCTTTTAAACTCTGTTATAGTTCTAGCCTTCACAACCTCCTCAGGCAAGGAGTTCCACAGGTTGACTGTGCGCTGAGTGAAGAAGAACTTCCTTTTATTTGTTTTAAACCTGCTGCCCATTAATTTCATTTGGTGGCCCCTAGTTCTTGTATTATGGGAACAAGTAAATAACTTTTCCTTATTCACTTTCTCCACACCACTCATGATTTTATATACCTCTATCATATCCCCCCTTAGTCTCCTCTTTTCCAAGCTGAAAAGTCCTAGCCTCTTTAATTTCTCCTCATATGGGACCCGTTCCAAACCCCTTGTCATAAATAAAAAGGGAAGGGTAACCACCTTTCTGTATACAGAACTATAAAATCCCTCCTGGCCAGAGGCAAAACCCTTTCATCTGTAAAGGGTTAAGAAGCTAAGATAACTTCGCTGGCACTTGACCAAAATGAGCAACGAGGAGACAAGTTACTTTCAAGGCTGGAGGGGGGGAACAAAGGGTCGGTCTGTCTGTGTGATGCTTTTGCAGGGAACAGACAGGAATGCAGCTCAGAAATACTATAAAAAGTTAGTAAGTAATCTAGCTAGAAATGCATTAGATTTCTTTTGTTTAATGGCTGTTAAAATAGCTGTGCTGAATGGAATGTATATTCCTGTTTTTGTGTCTTTTTGTAACTTAAGGTTTTGCCTAGAGGGATTCTCTATGTTTTGAATCTGATTACCCTGTAAGGTATTTACCATCCTGATTTTACAGAGGTGATTCTTTTATGTTTTCTTTAATTAAAATTCTTCTTTTAAGAACCTGATTGATTTTTCATCATTCTTAAGATCCAAGGGTTTGGGTCTGTGTTCACCTGTACCAATTGGTGAGAATTCTTATCAAGCCTTCCCCAGGAAAGGGGGTGTAAGGCTTGGGGGGATATTTTGGGGGAAGACGTCTCCAAGTGGGCTCTTTCCCTGTTCTTTGTTTAAAATGCTTGGTGGTGGCAGCATACGGTTCAAGGACAAGGCAAAGTTTGTACCTTGGGGAAGTTTTTAACCTAAGCTGGTAAGAATAAGCTTAGGGGATCTTTCATGCAGGTCCCCACATCTGTACCCTAGAGTTCAGAGTGGGGAAGGAACCTTGACACCCCTACTCATTTTAGTTGCCCTTTTCTGAACCTTTTCCAATGCCAGTATATCTTTTTTGAGATGAGGAGACCACATCTGTATGCAGTATTCAAGATGTGGGTGTACCATGGATTTATATAAGGGCAATAAGATATTCTTTTTCTTATTCTCTATCCCTTTTTTAATGATTCCTAACATCCCGTTTGCTTTTTTGACTGCTGCTGCGCATTGCATGGACGTCTTCGGAGAACTATCCACGATGACTCCAAGATCTTTCTCCTGATTAGTTGTAGCTAAATTAGCCCCCATCATATTGTATGTATAGTTGGGGTTATTTTTTCCAATGTGCATTACTTTACATTTACCAGTTTGAAGTCTCTTCTCCCATGACTGAAATGTATTGTAATGCTGAAGGAGTAGGAGCCCTCAGTGAAGTCTGAGACAGTGTGCTGCCGGTGGTACGTGTACAGCAGGGTGGCTTTCAGCGTTCAGACCTTTTGGGGAACAGTACAGAATGTACAAAAAGAGGCTGTCTCTGTTTCTTTGTGCACCACATCAGACCTCACATAGATCAAGGCTTCTTTCTTCTGCCTCACAGTCAGCATGGGAATGAGGAATGAATGGGATGGATGGTTTATAGTAAACTAGAAGATAGGCCTGCACAAAACCACATCTGAATTGTTTGGAGCAGCTGCTATTGTTAGGTAAGGGCATAAGGTGTGGCTACAGAAAGGGATCATCCGCCATCTTGAAAGGTAGTGCTGGAGACTAGGGGAAGAACAGTGAACTGCAGCTTGCTTCAGACAGCAGGCTCCACTTACTGTGTTCTACCATGTATAAATAATGGTTGGAAGAACAACACATGAATGCATAATTTAATGTTGGGGATGGGATCTGAAGGTGGACCCAGATCAGAATTTCACATTTAACTCCTGCTGAAGAGGATGGCTGATACGGTGGGTAGGGGGCTAACCTAGAACGTAGGAAACTGAGGTGCAATTTCCTTGCTCTATCGCAGATTTCCTGTGTAGCCTTAGGCAAGTCACTTAGCTTCTCTATGCCTCATTTCTCCATCTGTGAAATGGGGATAATAGCACTTCCCTACCTTACAGATATGATGTATCAATTTAGATGGAATACGTAGACTAAAGTGTTAACTAGGGCTATCAATTAATTACAGTTAACTCAAGCGATTAACACAAAACAAGTTAACTAGATTAAAAAATAGTTGCAATAAATCACATTTTTAATCACACCATTAAACAATAATAGAAAACCAATTTACATTTATTATAAATATTTTTGGATGTTTTTCTACATTTTAAAATATATTAATTTCAATTACAACACAGAATGCAAAATGTACAGTGTTCACTTCATATTACTATTTTGGATTACAAATATTTGCACTGTAAAAAGATAAACAAAAGAAACAGTATTTTTCAATTCACCTCATACAAGTACTGTAATGCAATCTCTTTATCGTGAAAGTACAACTTACAAATGTAGAATTATTATTATTCTTTTTTACATAACTGCACTAAAAAACAAAACAATGTGAAACTTTAGAGCCTACTGGTCAACTCAGTCTTAGTTCTTGTTTAGCCAATCGCTAAGGCAACAAGTTTGTTTACATTTACAGGAGATAATGCTGCCAACTTCTTATTTACAATGCCACCTGAAAGTGAGAACAGGCGTTTGCATGGCACTATTGTAGCTGGTGTATTTACATCCCAGAACATTCATGCGCCCCTTCATGCTTTGACCACCATTCCAGAGGACATGCTTCCATGCTGAATTTAAACTGGTATTCTATTGTTGTTTAATAGTGTGATTAAAACTGCTGTTAATCACAACTATTTTTTAATTTTGCAATTAACTGCAATTATTTTGTTAATAGTTTGACAGCCTGATGTTAACATAACCCAGTAACTGTCCAGCATTAAAGAGAATTAAATAAGGTGTGAGTTTTGGGGCACATGGCTAGGACCATAACAAATGCACCATTAAAAGTCCTTTTAATCTTTTATTAAAGAGACAGAAAAGGAGGAAAACCAGTTAAAGAATTTGAAATGTAAGGTATTAAATCAGGCTTTCATTTTAACATTTCTTGTTCCCTTTCCCATTAGCCGGAGAGAATTTTTTAAAAGGACCCCTCCTCCTCTCTTTCCCACCCCATTATCTGACAGTCACTTGGATGGTATCAAAGATGATGATAACTGTTCTTCTGGGGAAAAGAGAAGTTAGTTGAGGTGGGCTGGAGATGTCTTTGCTGCTGCTGTTGTTAAAGTCCGATCTTAGAAGGACAAGCCTGCTTGTTTGACAGTCTCTTAGATGGTATCAAAGATGGTAATAACTGTCATCCCAGGTGGCATTTGAGATTCAGTTGGTGCTGGTAGGGATGTTGATGTCATCTGGCCTGTTCTGGTCAGGACACATCACAGGATCAGGGTGATGAAGGCTTGGGGTCCCATGGTAGGGGTGGCAGCCAAGGGCTTTACCCCCAGACAACCCTAGCACCGCTGCCCAGGGCCAAAGCCCTCGGGGTTGGACTTTGGCCCTGGGCCCCAGCAAGTCTAAATCAGCCCTGGCGACCACATCAAAATGGGGTCATGGCCTACTTTGGGGTCCTGACCCACAGTTTGAGAACCGCTGAACTATAACATATATTTTACAGTTGAGCTCACAATTCAGGTAAATGTGAAGGCCCAATTGTCACAATAGAGGTGCTCAGATACAACAGCAATGGAGGCCATTTATGTACCATGGGTAAATCTTTATAATGAGCTGAATGCCCCAGTTTCCCAGGATAGGATGCTGGAATGCTATTAACTTGGGGACAACTTGTAAGTGTGGAAATAACAATAGCAGGTATTAAAGATACAGGCAAGCCAACAGAAGCTGATAACCTAACATAGCTCATCATGTCCTGCCAGGTATACTTTTGTCTGAGAAGTTGTATGGAGCACTGCCAGAGGATCCCGATCTAAAAAATGATGCGGTTTCTTTCCTGAGCTTCTGTGCTCTATGGTTTTCCCTGATGACTAAGGCAGCATGCCTCACTCTTTTTGTAAATTTATTATTACTTACATTGAAGTAGCATCTGGAGATCCCAGTCAGGATCTGGATCCATTGTGCTGGGTACTGTATAAACACAGGAAGAGATAATCCCTGCCCTGAAGAGTTTACTCTCAGACAAGACACAACAAGTAGATGTGACTAACAGTGGGACTAGATTGGGGAAAGATGGTAACATGATAGAAACCCAAGGTTAACTTGGGCAGCCGTATCCCCAATTAGCAAATTTCTAGATAGGCTTTTTTGTTTGTTTTTTTTAAGGTAAAATAAACAAGAAATGTTAATCCCTAATCATCAGTAATCCCTACCGGCCATCTGCTTGGTCATTAACTTTGCTTATTTCCCTAGGCCAAGGCAGGGCCATCACACTGTGTTGATGCTTCAAGCAAATATCAGTAGCAAATGACCCTCTTAAGTAAGTGCCAGTGGCTGGAGGCAATGCTGAGGGCTAAAAATACAAGATGGACAAAACCCAAAACAACTGCTTACCCTCAATGGCACTTTGTTGCTCGGGTGCCACTAGCATACTAATACAGAAGGGTCCATTTAGCCAGCAATTGTCTGAGAGCAAAATAAAATATATGGCCCCTTTTGATGTAGGATATCTGTTTGATCATTGCATGCTGTCATTTCTTATATCTGGAAGAGGATAAAACATTTAACATATCATGAAAATGTCAAAAGAACAGACCAAATTAATCTCTACTATAAGCCAATGGAGTTCTGCCAGGGATGTATTTAGCCAGATATGTCCACAATACTTTTAAACTTTACTTAGGGTCTTATCCAACTTTCATTGAAGTCAGTGTTAGTTGGTCTCTAAGGTGCACTTTTAAAGTAATTAAAGTGTGACAAAATGTGGTTGTTATGCCTGGATGTTAGTTTTGTCAAGCAGACCAGAAATTTAGTTCATTATCAGCTTCTGATGTGAATCACCTGCTGTCATAAATATAAAGGGAAAGCTAAATCTTTAAACCTTTAAATCCCTCCTGGCCAGAGGAAAAACCCTTTCACCTGTAAAGGGTTAAGAAGCTAAGATAACCTCGCTGGCACCTGACCAAAATGACCAATGAGGAGACAAGATACTTTCAAAGCTGGAGCGGGGGGAAACAAAGGGTCCTCTCTGTCTGTGTGATGTTTTTGCCGGGACCAGAGCAGGAATGCAGGTCAGAACTCCTGTAAAGAGTTAGTAAGCAATCTAGTTAGATATGCGTTAGATTCCATTTTGTTTAAATGACTGATAAAATAAGTTGTGCTGAATGGAATGTATATTCCTGTTTTTGTTCTATGTTTTGAATCTGATTACCCTGTAAGGTATTTACAGATTTTACAGAGGTGATTTTTTTACTTTAATTAAAATTCTTCTTTTAAGAACCTGATTGCTTTTTTCATTGTTCTTAAGATCCAAGGGTTTGGGTCTGTGTTCACCTATGCAAATTGGTGAGGATTTTTATCAAGCCTTCCCCAGGAAAGGGGGTGTAGTGCTTGGGAGGATATTTTGGGGGGGGAGACTTTTCAAGTGGGCACTTCCCTTGTTCTTTGTGTAACACTTTGGTGGTGGCAGCTTTCAACCTAAGCTGGTCAGAATAAGTTTAGGGGGTCTTTCATGCAGATCCCCACATCTGTACCCTAGAGTTCAGAGTGGGGAAGGATCCTTGACACCTGCTCTTCAGTCTGATTGTCTTTCCATTATAAAAGGATTCTGAGGACTATACTGGTGCAGAACCAGGCCAGAGTGACAACCAGGAAGTTCCCAGATGGACACAGATTTTGTTAGAATGTTTATCAGGAACCTTCTGATAAATTCATGAATGAATTTGCAATGGACCCTGGAATTTTGAGAGCTCTTCTGTAGTGAAAGACATGGATTTCTCTTATTCCAAATAAATCTGTTTGCTGACAAATCAAGTGCAAATGAAGATTCCCATCACTTCCCTCCTGCTTTTAACCTTCTATTGTTTAATGTTCTCCTATACTTAAGCAATAATTTCTGCTGGAGTAAGACTACCTTGTAGACAGAATGCTGCATATCTAGCTGGGAGATCCCTAAAGTTTTCATTTAGGTATTCAGACAGTTTAAATACATACCTGTAAAGTTCCTCTGGGCTATGTGGTGATGTGGTGGCTGGAAGCCAGCCCTGTTACCTGTGATCTTCTTTGCCTTTGTAACAGTCCTTTTGATTCTAAATGAAATAATTTCCTGGTCCTCCAGATTCTTTGATCCTGTTGTGTCAGATTCATATCATATTGTGTTGTCTGACCTGTAGATTCCCCATTGTATTTTCTAATCTTCTGAACATTTGTATGATCTATCATATTTGTATCAGTGTATCTGATAATGCTGTCGCATTTTCTTTTTGCTTGTTTAATTCTATACTGTCCAACATGCTCCCACTCTCTCTTCTGGATCTATGTTCTTTACCTCCTTCTATCTTTAAACCATATGGATGCTGAAGGCCAGATATACCTGTTTTGAACCCCACCATTTGAGTAGCTCTGCAGGGGCTAATTTAAAAGCAACCTTTAAAAATGATCATTTATTTTATTAACTGTTTGTTAATCTCAGTCCTGCTCCTGTTACAGTTAATGGGGTTCTTGCCACGGTTTTCAAGATAGGAGAACGGAGGCCTCAGAGAAGTTTGTCAAACCATAGCATTTGTTTAGATCATGGGTGGGATTGTGAATGGGATCCACCAAAGGGACTTAGGTGTTTGTGATACTGTGCCACAATGCCTAACCTTTAAGTGCCTAGAAAATCACAGGAACAGCACTGCAATTCACAAAGCCTGGGTTAGATGCCCAGGCACCTGTACAATGACTGGGGGGAGACGGGTGCCTTAGAATGTGATCCATAAAAGCCAGCCTGCTTGCCTCAGGTAGCCAGTGGGCAGTGCAGATGACAAGGGTGTGTGCTAAGCCCTGCCCTCTCTTGGAGATAGGCACCTGAGTCTGGACTGCAGGGAGGCACTTATTTCTGCTTGTGATTCATGAACTGGGGGAAGATAGGCGTTCGGTCGCTAAGTCGCATGTAGTGTGAGTTTAGACGCCGACAGGGTTAGGCAGCAGCTAACTGGGGGGGGTTTGTGGATCTCAGTGGTGTGTAAAAAGTGGACTTGGGCGCCTAAGTACCCTGGTGGATTCCACCCTGTGTTCCCTGAAGTGGAAGTGTATAAGGGCCGTAAATAGCCTGCAAGGATCCTTGCCTCATATGGTGCTCAGGACGTGAATTGGGCTGTAGAGTGAAGTTGGGCACCCAAAATTAATCTCTCAGAGTCTCAGTTCCTCATCTGTACAATGGAGATAAAAATACCCTCTTACATCACAGGGGCATTGTAAAGATGAATGAACTAATATTTGTGGACTGCTCAGATAGCACAGTAATGAGTGTCATAAAAAAGCCCAGGAGGACGTTTATAATTCTGTATTTGGTTCAGGGGTAAACCTGTGCATAGTAAATTATAGGAATAAAAAAAAATGTTGATTGAGTGCTGTCCATCCTATGCGTTGAGTGATGCGTCCTGTGGGAAAACTAGTATATGCTCATGCAATTAAAGACTGTATCATAATGCTTATGCACTCAAGTGGGATGAATTAACCATTTAATGAGCCACATTAATTCTGGCACTTCTCAACTTTTGAGTGCTTGACTATGCACTCTTGTTGTTGCTGTAGCTTTTAAAAAATGTAATAAATATATAGAGGATTATGCATGGCTTTAGAGGGAAGGCAGAGAGTAATCGCCCACTTGAGGGGCTCTGTTTGCTGAGGTCAAACTGCAAAAGACGTTCAATCTTAAATTCAAGCAGTGCAAAAGGGTGGCAACAGAGCCTAGGGTCATCTCATGGTATTCTTAATATAGAAGTAGATTTTTTGAAGTCTCACTCTTTTCAGAAGGCAGCTACAGTATTTTAGTTTCTGTTTCTCTAATTTCTAACGGAGCTATATGCTGCCGTGGCTGCATCCCATGCAATCCCATTGACTTTGGTGGAGCTATTTTGGGTATAACTCAGAGATGAATTTGATATAGCATTTTCAGTTCACTGATGGTCAGAAAAAAAGTGTGACCAAACCTTATAATGCCCTTTCGTTGCTGGCATTGAGCATGAGAATTATGAGCTTATTTGCTTTGTCCACTTACAGAGAAACAAACCAGTCTTTAGGTAGTATTATACAATATTATGATATAATTATCAGATCTGCATATTTAGAATATAGTTGTGTTTTTTATTTTAAACTGGAATAAATCTGACACAAATCCAGTCCAAGTTAGTAATGATTGTCCGTTGCTATTATAGAACAGGTGTTTAAAAGTTAAATCATTTATAGCACGTACAATATATATCTGCAGCACTTTACATATTCAAGGTGCTGAACAAACAATGAGTTTCATCCCAGTTTCTATTCAGCATGTGTCCACATTACAAAAGCATCATCACAACTGGTACTTATTTGGCATTCTCACTAGCAGCCTCTACAGGGAGGCTCAGAGAGATGGAGTGTGTGTTGAACAAACTGACCTCCGAGACGGACTATCTGAACGGAAGGTGTGGCATGACAAAAATACTTGTAAGCACACTCTTGTGATAGATTTGATGTTAATATTAATGCTAATGTTAACTCTTTGTGATTAATTTGTTACTAATAACAAGAATTGTCCACATGTATAATGTATGTGATCTTTTGGAAAAAACTCTTGCACATGTTAGTAGTGGTACATGAGGACACACTGTGTGTTAGAAACCCTTATGGTTATGCTGTTTCATTACATGAGGACACACTTCATGTTAAAAAGCTTTATGATATTGAGATTTCACAGCTAGTGCCTGTAAACAATCTTAGAACTTTTCACAGCAGAAAAGCCATTACAGCTCTTATTTGCTGTATGAAAAAGAAAACTGAGGCACACTACCATGTTGCTTTCCTAGCTAAATGCCAAAATACCTATACTATGGGGAAACATTAATAGCTACATTGAGTTGATGTTAAATAGGTTCCAAACATTTGCCAGAGAGCTATTTTCATTAGCTCATGGCAAGATCACATAAAACACGTGGGGATTAAGCTGCAAGAGCAGGTCCAACCAAATATTACCATGGATTTGCAAGGGGATTCAGTAACATTGTTATTTTCATAATGGACTTTACAAAGAAAAAGCCTGTTTTTAGTCAAACATGATTTGGATGAACCATTTCTGTTATACCCTGATACTTCTAATATTGGGTTAGAAGCTGAAATAATACAGGAACAAGAATGGGAAGTTCCTAGGATGCATTTAGCAGTGTCTGGGAGACCCCTTCCTGCATCATTTTTGCACTGGGGGTGTGATGCTGTATGATTGAAATATGACAATTTATATTGTTCATATTGCCACTGCTAGACAATTGCAACAAAACTTGTACAAAGTATGTCACGTCAGGTATCAATGGAAAAGTTATGATTCACTAAAGACGATTATCCTGTTTAAATCCATTATCATCACTCTATCTGAAGTTATGAATATTGGTTATAGATCTGTATCCCAAATGTGTTTGTTCCTGGGTAACACCCACCTGGTAACATCTAGATTGAAGCCAGACAGCTTTGTGTTGATGACTCATTAAAGACTAGGAGTACTTGTGGCACCTTAGAGACTAACCAATTTATTTGAGCCTAAGCTTTCGTGAGCTACAGCTCACTTCATCGGATGCATACTGTGGAAAGTGTAGAAGATCTTTTATACACACAAAGCATGAAAAAATACCTCCCCCCACCCCACTCTCCTGCTGGCAATAGCTTATCTAAAGTGATCACTCTCCTTACAATGTGCATGATAATCAAGTTGGGCCATTTCCAGCACAAATCCAGGTTTTCTCACCCCCCCACCCCCACACACAAACCCACTCTCCTGCTGGTAATAGCTTATCTAAAGTGACCACTCTCCTTACAATGTGTATGATAATCAAGGTGGGCCATTTCCAGCACAAATCCAGGCTTTAAAAAGAACGTCTGGGGGGGGGGGGGGGGGGGAGGAAAAAACAAGGGGAAATAGGTTACCTTGCATAATGACTTAGCGACTCCCAGTCTCTATTCAAGCCTAAGTTAATTGTATCCAATTTGCAAATGAATTCCAATTCAACAGTCTCTCGCTGGAGTCTGGATTTGAAGTTTTTTTGTTGAAGAATTGCAACTTTCATGTCTGTAATCGCGTGACCAGAGAGATTGAAGTGTTCTCTGACTGGTTTATGAATGTTATAATTCTTGACATCTGATTTGTGTCCATTTATTCTTTTACATAGAGACTGTCCAGTTTGACCAATGTACATGGCAGAGAGGCATTGCTGGCACATGATGGCATATATCACATTGGTGGGTGTGCAGGTGAACGAGCCTCTGATAGTGTGGCTGATGTTATTAGGCCCTGTGATGGTGTCCCCTGAATAGATATGTGGGCATAGTTGGCAACGGGCTTTGTTGCAAGGATAGGTTCCTGGGTTAGTGGTTCTGTTGTGTGGTATGTGGTTGCTGGTGAGTATTTGCTTCAGGTTGGGGGGGCTGTCTGTAGGCAAGGATTGGCCTGTCTCCCAGGATTTGTGAGAGTGTTGGGTCATCCTTCAGGATCGATTACAGCTGACAGCTTGAGCCACATGCTCTCAGAGAAACTGCGGAATCACCTGATCAACATCCTCTACAGCAAACAGGGAAAGATTAAGAATGAGCTCTCAAAAATGGATACTCTCATAAAAAACCAACCTTCCACACAAACTTTCTTGTGGCTGAACTTTACTAAAACTAGACAAGCCATTTACAACACACACTTTGCTTCTCTACAAAAGAAAAAGGACACTAAACTTTCTAAACTACTACATGCCACAAGGGGCCACAGCAATGGTTCCCTCAACCCACCCAGAAATATTGTTAACCTATCCAACTATACTCTCAGCCCAGCAGAAGCAGCTGTCCTATCTCGGGGCCTCTCCTTCTGCCCCTCCACCCCCATGAACATGATACAGTTCTGTGGTGACCTAGAATCCTATTTTCGACGTCTCCGACTCAAGGAATATTTCCAACATATCTCTGAACAACATACTAATCCACAGAGACCTCCCTACCAACACTACAAAAAGAAGGATTCTAGGTGGATTCCTCCTGAAGGTCGAAACAGCAGACTGGACTTCTACATAGAGTGCTTCCGCCGACGTGCACGGGCTGAAATTGTGGAAAAGCAGCATCACTTGCCCCATAACCTCAGCCGTGCGGAACACAATGCCATCCACAGCCTCAGAAACAACTCTGACATCATAATCAAAAAGGCTGACAAAGGAGGTGCTGTTATCATGAATAGGTCGGAATATGAACAAGAGGCTGCTCGGCAGCTCTCCAACACCACTTTCTACAAGCCATTACCCTCTGATCCCACTGAGAGTTACCAAAAGAAATTACTGCATTTACTCAAGAAACTCCCTGAAAAAGCACAAGATCAAATCCGCACAGAGACACCCCTGGAACCCTGACCTGGGATATTCTATCTACTACCCAAGATCCATAAACCTGGAAATCCTGGGCGCCCCATCGTCTCAGGCATTGGCACCCTGACAGCAGGATTGTCTGGCTATGTAGACTCCCTCCTCAGGCCCTACGCTACCAGCACTCCCAGCTACCTTCGAGACACCACTGACTTCCTGAGGAAACTACAATCCATCGGTGATCTTCCTGATAACACCATCCTGGCCACTATGGATGTGGAAGCCCTCTACACCAACATTCCACACAAAGATGGACTACAAGCCGTCAAGAACACTATCCCCGATAATGTCACGGCAAACCTGGTGGCTGAACTTTGTGACTTTGTCCTTACCCATAACTATTTTACATTTGGGGACAATGTATACCTTCAGATCAGCGGCACTGCTATGGGTACCTGCATGGCCCCACAGTATGCCAACATTTTTATGGCTGACTTAGGGGACGAGAGCTGAGGAAGCATTGTTCTAACGCCCCTACTCTACTTGCGCTATATTGATGACATCTTCATCATCTGGACCCATGGAAAAGAAGCCCTTGAGGAATTCCACCATGATTTCAACAATTTCCATCCCACCATCAACCTCAGCCTGGTCCAGTCCACACAAGAGATCCACTTCCTGGACACTACAATGCTAATAAACGATGGTCACATAAACACCACCCTATACCGGAAACCTACTGACCGCTATTCCTACCTACATGCCTCCAGCTTTCACCCTGACCACACCACACGATCCATTGTCTACAGCCAAGCTCTGCGATACAACCGCATTTGCTCCAACCCCTCAGACAGAGACAAACACCTACAAGATCTCTATCAAGCATTCTTACAACTACAGTACCCACCTGCGGAAGTGAAGAAACAGATTGATAGACCAGAAGAGTTCCCAGAAGTCACCTACTACAGGACAGGCCTAAAAAAGAAAATAACAGAACGCCACTAGCCGTCACCTTCAGCCCCCAACTAAAACCCCTCCAATGCATTATTAAGGATCTACAACCTATCCTGAAGGATGACCCAACACTCTCACAAATCCCGGGAGACAGGCCAGTCCTTGCCTACAGACAGCCCCCCAACCTGAAGCAAATACTCACTAGCAACCACATACCACACAACAGAACCACTAACCCAGGAACCTATCCTTGCAACAAAGCCCCTTGCCAACTGTGCCCACATATCTATTCAGGGGACACCATCACAGGGCCTAATCACATCAGCCACACTATCAGAGGCTCGTTCACCTGCACATCCACCAATGTGATATGTGCCAGCAATGCCCCTCTGCCATGTACATTGGTCAAACTGGACAGTCTCTATGTAAAAGAATAAATGGACACAAATCAGATGTCAAGAATTATAACATTCATAAACCAGTCAGAGAACACTTCAATCTCTCTGGTCACGCGATTACAGACATGAAAGTTGCAATTCTTCAACAAAAAAAACTTCAAATCCAGACTCCAGCGAGAAACTGTTGAATTGGAATTCATTTGCAAATTGGATACAATTAACTTAGGCTTGAATAGAGACTGGGAGTGGCTAAGTCATTATGCAAGGTAACCTATTTCCCCTTGTTTTTTCCTCCCCCCCCCCCAGACGTTCTTTTTAAAGCCTGGATTTGTGCTGGAAATGGCCCACCTTGATTATCATACACATTGTAAGGAGAGTGGTCACTTTAGATAAGCTATTACCAGCAGGAGAGTGGGTTTGTGTGTGGGGGTGGGGGGGTGAGAAAACCTGGATTTGTGCTGGAAATGGCCCAACTTGATTATCATGCACATTGTAAGGAGAGTGATCACTTTAGATAAGCTATTGCCAGCAGGAGAGTGGGGTGGGGGGAGGTATTTTTTCATGCTTTGTGTGTATAAAAGATCTTCTACACTTTCCACAGTATGCATCCGATGAAGTGAGCTGTAGCTCACGAAAGCTTATGCTCATATAAATTGGTTAGTCTCTAAGGTGCCACAAGTACTCCTTTTCTTTTTGTGAATACAGACTAACAAGGCTGTTACTCTGAAACCTGTCATTAAAGACTATCGACTCTCACAATGGGCCATTGAAGAAACTCATCCTGCCCAGCAAGTCTTCCTGTGGACGCCTTAGCCTCCAAGTGGATTATGGCTGCTCCTGTGAGTCATAAAAGTCGTGTGAGGGCATATGAAATGCTCATGTGACATGCTTTTGTGACCATGGCCTCCATCTTGTGCTTGTAGTTTTCCACAAACTGAGACTGAGAGCTTTGTTTGGGACAATAAAATTCCCTCCACATGGAGTACGGTATAAAAGACCCTGGAAAATCTCCATCTTGCCTCTTTCCTGCTCTGAGTCTCTGGACTTGGATTTACAACTAAAAGGGAGCATTCTAATCTCTGGATTGAGGACCTTCCAATCCTTTGGAAGTCACCAGAGAGACTTTACAAGCCAGCAGTTTATTCCATCATCGCTCCAAACTTGATACAAGAACTTTGCAATGATTTTATATAAATGAGCTATTAACCATTTTAACTCTCTTCTTCTTTTCTCTTATAAATAAACCTTTAGATTTTAGTTAATCATGCTGTTGCCAATCCCTTAGTATTGGGTAAGATCTAAGTTATATATTGGCCTGGCTATGTGGCTGGTCTCTTGAGATCAGAAGGACCCTTTGTTTGATGAAATTCGTTTTCAATAGGCACTTATCATAAAGTCTAGTGTCTGGGTGGTGAAATAAGGGCTGGGATGCCTAAGGAGACTGCATTTTTGACTTCCTGTTAAACAGCAGTTTACTTTTGTTACTGGCGTGGTATATCTGATGATAGAATAACCACTAGCGTGGGATGAGTCTGCCCTGTATCTCATCAGTTTGTCCTGAATTTGGCATCCTCAGCTGTGACCCACTGAGTCACAGTGATACAGGCTTTAGGGCTGTCAGTTCATGACTTTTCACAACAACAACCAAAGTATAAAGATGTTTATGTGACAGCATCTCTTCAGCTAAGGTGGCCAAATTAAAATTTAGTGAAACTTCCATTGACATTGGCCTAACGGGTCTCATATTGCAAAGTCTGGGAGATTCTTATAATGTCAAAATCCCTTGGATCCACTGGAAGTTGAGAGTACCCAGTATCTCCCAGGGTCGGTCCCAAAGGCTATTTCTACCTTGTAATTGGAGGTATGATTGCAATCTGGATAGGCATACACACACTAGCTTTATGCTAGCTATCGTGGCTAAAAATAGCAGTGAAGACAGGGTGGTACAGGTTTCAGCATGGACTATACAAGCATACCAAGGACTCTGGGTTTGTACTCACATTGCTAGCCTGTGCTGAAGCCCGTGTCACCTTCACTGCTATTTTTAGCTGTGCTAGCTAGATTAAAGCTAGTGCTGGTATGACAACCCATGGTGCATTCACACCTCAGTTGAAGCAGAGACATAACCAAAGTGATTAGGTTGGTTCAGTGCTTACAGAAAGATGCTACATTTTTCTTATGGGAAGGTGACAGTGATTTGAGGAAAGTTGGTAGTTGTAAGTAAACTTGTTTGATCAGTATTTATCTTTAGTAACTGGACAAATATATCTTATTTTCTAGCACTGTCTGTAATACCTGTCATTGCATTTATTTCTGGTCTATTTCTTTATTTCTTCCAGTCGCCATGCTTGGTCAGTGGTATTATTTCATTGCTGAGATCCTTTGGGCAAAATATAACTGCATGCTTTTCCTTTGGATGTGATAAATCTACAGGCTACTTACACCTGCAATAGCAAGGCTTGTTTCAGGTGATAATTGTGCTGCCTGAGGATATCTCACCAAAAGCAGAAATTGTCATTCTGCTTCTGTTTATTGCACCTTTAAGTGGAGAGCTTTCCCTCTCCTGCTGCACTGGGAGTTGCCATTTTGTGTTTTGTTCCAGATGTCTAATGTCAGTAAGTCATGAACACTCAGTCCCCTCGGTCCACTGGTGGAAATTTTAGACTTTTGTTCTTTGTTGTTTCTCCCTAATCTGAAATAAAAGTAAGCTAAATTTAAACTACAAATTTTGTTCTTTGTATATGCAGAAAGTGCAATGACTGACGTGATGTATTACTTCAGTTACCTGTATTTAAATAGGTTGTGTGTCACAACAGGGCAAGGTTTAGAGAAACAATTCCTTGACAGCTCAAGGCCTAAAATTCAGAAAAGCACTTCAGCATGTGCTCAAGCCCCATGCTTAAAGTTAAGCATGTGCTTAACTGTTTTGCTGCATTTGAGGCCTAAATTATTGCTTCTTGGAATGCCTGTTTCTAGAGCTTTGGAAGGAGAGACTCACTACTTTGAATTTGGTTCTAAGTAACACATTGGAGTTTGTTCAAGAAGTAACTGTAATGGAGTCATTAAGTAACAGGAACCACACTATAATAAAGTTCAACATCCTTACAGGAGGGACTATGCCAATAACTAACAAGGTGAGGCTGAATTTCAGAAAGGAGGTGTGATGGGGTATGCAAACCCTATGCTAGCCAGGAGAGAGTTAACAAGCATTTATGGCAGTGATCCCCAAAATTTTTCTGGCATGCCCCCTTCCCTGTAATGGAACCTGTCCTGCACCCCGTCGTGGCCAGAGGCTGGGAGCGGGGGCCGGGGTTTGGAGCTGTGGCTGGGGATGGGGCCAGAGTGGAGCTGGGGGGAGATTGGGGCTGGGTGGCGCTCCCTTCCCACCCCTCAGGGGCGCTGGCCTGTGTCCTGCTATGCCCCCCAGAATGCGGGGCACGTCCCACAGTTTGGGGACCACTGTCTTAATTAGCCCACCCTGCAACACCTGCAATAGAGGGAGGGAGCCCAGATCATTTGGGAGCTGGCTGGGAGGGAGAGCAGACCTTCAGCTCTTTGCCTGTGCGGGCAGGCACTGACTTGATACTGATGTCTGCCAAAGCCTCCCGGGGCAGGCCTCAAGCAGGACTATTGTTCTGATTTTGCTACCAGTGACTTGCCTGTTGTTACTGAGGAAGACAGCTCCCCTACCTGAAGGGGCTGACAGTCAGATAAAACCCTTTTGTCTTTTGTACCTGATTGAAGACCCTCCAGTGGTTTGTTGTGAGCCCAGGAGTGACCTGGGTCACATAATGATTGGAGGGAAAAAAGAAACGAAAAAAATAAAGAAACGAATCAAAAGACCCTAAAATTAAAATTGAGTGAGTTCGCTGATGACAAATGCAAGGTAAAGTGTAGTGGAAGGAATAATTAGAACTGCTCACTCCTATTTCTGGGATCTAATTAACTGTAACAACTCAGGAAAATAAGTTGGATATCATTTTGATAGTTCAATGAAAACAGCTGCTCAATGTGCAGCTGTAGTAAAAAGAAACAAGACAAAATGTTAGAATCATAGAATCATAGAATATTGGGTTGGAAGGGACCTCAGGAGGTCATCTAGTCCAACCTCCTGCTCCAAGCAGGACCAATCCCCAATCAAATCATCCCAGCCAAGGCTTTGTCAAGCCTGACCTTAAAAACTTCCAAGGAAGGAGATTCTACCACCTCCCTAGATAACGCATTCCAGTGTTTCACCACCCTCCTAGTGAAAAAGTTTTTCCTAATATCCAACCTAAACCTCCCCCACTGCAACTTGAGACCATTACTCCTTGTCCTGTCCTCTTCTACCACTGAGAATAGTCTAGAACCATCCTCTCTGGAACCACCTCTCAGGTAGTTGAAAGCAGCTATCAAATCCCCCCTCATTCTTCTCTTCCGCAGACTAAACAATCCCAGTTCCCTCAGCCTCTCCTCATAAGTCATGTGTTCCAGACCCCTAATCATTTTTGTTGCCCTTCGCTGGACTCTCTCCAATTTCTCCACATCCTTCTTGTGGTGTGGGGCCCAAAACTGGACACAGTACTCCAGATGAGGCCTCACCAATGTCGAATAGAGGGGAACGATCACGTCCCTCGATCTGCTCGCTATGCCCCTACTTATACATCCCAAAATGCCATTGGCCTTCTTGGCAACAAGGGCACACTGCTGACTCATATCCAGCTTCTCGTCCACTGCCACCCCTAGGTCCTTTTCCGCAGAACTGCTGCCTAGCCATTCGGTCCCTAGTCTGTAGCTGTGCATTGGGTTCTTCCGTCCTAAGTGCAGGACCCTGCACTTATCCTTATTGAACCTCATCAGGTTTCTTTTGGCCCAATCCTCCAATTTGTCTAGGTCCCTCTGTATCCTATCCCTGCCCTCCAGCGTATCTACCACTCCTCCCAGTTTAGTATCATCCGCAAATTTGCTGAGAGTGCAATCCACACCATCCTCCAGATCATTTATGAAGATATCGAACAAAACCAGCCCCAGGACCGACCCCTGGGGCACTCCACTTGACACCGGCTGCCAACTAGACATGGAGCCATTGATCACTACCCGTTGAGCCCGACAATCTAGCCAACTTTCTACCCACCTTATATTGCATTCATCCAGCCCATACTTCTTTAACTTGCTGACAAGAATACTGCGGGAGACCGTGCCAAAAGCTTTGCTAAAGTCAAGAAACAATACATCCACTGCTTTCCCTTCATCCACAGAATCAGTAATCTCATCATAGAAGGCTATTAGATTAGTCAGGCATGACCTACCCTTGGTGAATCCATGCTGACTGTTCCTGATCACTTTCCTCTCGTGTAAGTGCTTCAGGATTGATTCCTTGAGGACCTGCTCCATGATTTTTCCAGGGACTGAGGTGAGGCTGACTGGCCTGTAGTTCCCAGGATCCTCCTTCTTCCCTTTTTTAAAGATTGGCACTACATTAGCCTTTTTCCAGTCATCCGGGACTTCCCCTGTTTGCCACGAGTTTTCAAAGATAATGGCCAATGGCTCTGCAATCACATCCGCCAATTCCTTTAGCACTCTCGGATGCAACTCATCCGGCCCCATAGACTTGTGCACGTCCAGCTTTTCTAAATAGTCCCTAACCACCTCTTTCTCCACAGAGGGCTGGCCATCTACTCCCCATGTTGTGATGCCCAGCGCAGCAGTCTGGGAGCTGTCCTTGTTAGTGAAGACAGAGGCAAAAAAAGCATTGAGCACATTAGCTTTTTCCACATCCTCTGTCACTAGGTTGCCTCCCTCATTCAGTAAGGGGCCCACACTTTCCTTGGCTTTCTGAGGTTAAAAAGATCAGGACTGCTTAGTTTAGAGAGGAGATAAGTAAGATGGGACGTGATGGAGGTGTATGAAATAATAAATCCATAGAGAGAATAAACTGGGTGCTTCTATGTACCCTTTCTAATAATACAAGAACAAATGAATGTCTTATAAATGAAAGGCCACATATTTAAAATTGAAAAAAAGAAATTTGTTTTGCACATTGCAAAATAAACTTGTGAAACTCATTGCTGCAAGATATCATAGAGCCCAAGAACTTAGTTAGACGAACAAAGGATTAGACGTTTATCATTAAGGCAATTTATAGATAACTAGAACATTTAGACTTGTATTAGGAAGAAAATGTAAAAGGGATATAAATCTTCACACTTCAGGAATATGCAAACCATTCACTGACAGGGATTAGGCAGAAACTTTGTCTGTGATTAGGTTGTGCCATGATTGTCCATATGGGGGTTTCTTGTACCTTTTCCTAAAGCTTATGGTGCTGGCCAGTAAAACAGAAACAGTATCCTGAACTATTCTATTATATAGTTATGATGGAGGTTGGGTGAAACCTCTCTGAAGCTGGTGGATAGCTAAAATATGAGTCACTCCCCAAAACAAAGGCCACGTGCAAGGCCAGTGTGGTGGTATACATAGCCCACGCTACACGGGGAAGGGTTGACGGGCAGCAGGGGGCTTGATCTGTTCCACCCTGCTTTTAGTTACGGTGTGTGGAGGGATAGCTCAGTGGTTTGAGCATTGGCCTGCTAAACCCAGGGTTGCGAGTTCAATCCTTGAGGGGGCCATTTAGGGTTCTGGGCCAAAAACTGGGGATTGGTCTTGCTTTGAGCAGGAGGTTGGACTAGATGACCTCCTGAGGTCCCTTCCAACTCTGATATTCTATGATTCTATGTTGGGAGTACCTTTCCCTGACTTGCAGAAGAGCTCTGTGTAAGCTTGAAAGGGTGTCTCTCTCACAAGCAGAAGTTAGTTCAGTAAAAGACTTTACTCACACTCCTTGTCTTTCTAATATCCTGGGACTGATATGACAATAACTACATCGCATACAAAGTTTTTAAGGGAAGCCTCACCTCCACATGTAGATAGACTGTAGGGAAATGGTGGCCATCTTGCTGGCTTCAGCCCCATTGGCAGTAATACGAGATGATGGCCATTTTGAATATGGGAAAATTCATGAGTTGGTGCCTTTTAATACTGCCCCTTTGAGGGAAGGTATGCAGGGAAGGTAGGCCTGGTGGAGGACTGTTGTTCTTTTGCTTTGCTACTGGTGTCTTGTCTGCTCTTGCAGGGACAAATGACTCTAGGTGGTGCTCCTTCTGAAGTCCTTTTATTTCTTTACACTCAGCTGAGGATTAGATAGTGGTTGTCCTGAGCCCAGGAGTGACCTGGCTCACAGCTGTTCAGAATCTGAACAATGTGCACAGAGGGGTTTAGCTGTGTATTGTTTAATGGAGGCTGTGTATGTCTGTGAGCACACACAGAACAGGAGCACACACAGAACTAGAGAACAGGCAGAAAGAAGCAGATAAGAAAAGTCCAAGCAGACAGCAAGAGAATCACTGAAAAATTTTCCTGTGAGAAATCAGAGAGAGCTTTTGGGCAGAGTGCTTGCTGGAAAGACGCTTGGAGCTGTGATCAAAAAACTGCTTTTTGTTTGATTCCTGTTGTGTCCAGGGAAACAGGAATTTGTTTACATTCTTTGCAAATAAATAGGATTGCACCAAAGAAATACAAATACCTCACTATTGTCATTTCTCTTCCTAAGGGAAAAAAATCACAAGACCTTGAATATTGGCTAACCAGCTAGGCCAAAATGGGTAAATCTATTATATTCTATACAGGATCTTATACTGCCCTCATCACCTTAATATCTGAGCACCTTCCAGTAGTGCATTAGGTGATCTGGCTAAGTTATATCATGTGAGATTTGTTCTCTCTCTTATTTTCCCCTTGGGGGGAGAGGAATGTGTATGTAGTAACATGTTTTGTTTTGGTAGGGTTTTGTTGAGGATTTTTTTAAAATATACACACCACTACTTGTTTATATATTGGAAAAAGCAAGGTTGAAGCAATGTTCTTTGGAGTGGAAGATGGTGAAGTTTGTGATGGTCCTTTGTCCCACAGTTCTGGGCCAGCCCATATGAAAAGCTTTACCCTTCTTACAGAGAGTTCCATTGATCTGATCTGATGTGGCAATTCCTATATCACAAGCAATTGCACTTTCTTGTTAATTGGTTACATTAAAAGTGTTGAGTCACATAATTTGAAATATAAGATCAGATTTTTGTGGGCATATTATGGCCTTTTAATGAGGATTTTATTTGTGCTTCTCTGCCTCTCATGGATAGTCACCAATCAGCAATGCTCCTGCTGGGAGATATGGGCAAGCATCTGCCTTGGTAGCTGATGCCAGTCGGATGCTTGGCAGGGAATCAGTAATACCCACAGGATAGTGCCTAACATCTTCAGTGTATGTGGCCTTCAGTGCCCCAGCAAATATGAAGTGAGAACTGAGACTGTGGCATAGTGTGTTTTGAATTAGGTGCCTCTGGTGTCTGGGATTTTCTGATACTAAGAGCAGTTGTGCACTCTGGGGCCTTAAGGAGATGAATCATTTTGTAACTGCAAGGTCAGTGTTCCACACATTGGTGAAGATTGATCTTTAGACCCCTGAAAAAGCAACAATAACAAAAATTCTATAGCGCAAAGTGTCAAAGTTGATTGAATGTAAGTATTGTACAGGGTTTTGCTATGGGTCACGTAGAGTAGATGGGAGCTTGCCATCTTCATTTGGGTCAGTTGAAAACCTGCAGTTGGCACTGGTGTAAAATGATTTATGATCTTTTACTGGTTTGAGGGCAAGTTAGCAAAGCCCACAGAGTAGCACAAGTGATTCACTGATAGCTCGGGGAGAGGGGAAAGTCTCCTCTTATCTAATTACATATGCTCAGCTTCAGCTGGGATTTTGATCCTTATAAATCATATAATGATTATTTGAGAACTTTCCAGTGCTTTAAAATGGAACAAAACACAAAGAAAGGGTGTGTGTGTGTGTATAAGAACTTTCTGAATTGATGGGGTGTGACTTGGAAGTTGGTGACAATGGGGCACCCAATGAATCATACCCTTCAGCTGAGAAAAAAAAATCAGAAGAATCCTGCAATTGGTAGGACCCAGAAGGAGTCAGGGGAGGGGAAAGAAGGGGTAACTCGATCCTGCTCTTTCCTCCTCCGCCACCTCTTCCTCCTGCTGCCCCTCCCATCCTTTGCTCTTCTTTTCCCCAGTCACATTGATGCTCTCATCTTCCTTCGCTCTCCTGTCTGCAAATTGTGTAGCTCTGGAACTGGGGAAAGCCGTGCTGCTAGAAGCTTTGCAGTTGCATTCAGAGCCTCTTGGTGAAGAAAATACACGCCTTTGCTTTAGCAGCCAGCTTTAGCCCTCCTCCCACTTCCATCAGCCATCTCCATCCCCAGTCAGAACCCCAGCAACCACAAATGCAGCCCCCCAAACCAGTACCAGCAACCCCCAACAACTCCACACCCAGTCCCATCCTCCCAAGATTTAATTCTTTCTTGGTTCCTTTGTGTTACTTTCTCCAGGTTGGACTCTTTTATTCATTCTAGACCCTTTAGATACATAAATTAGTGGCTTTTTGGCAGGAATTAAAGACCCCAGCATTAATATATTTAGCAGGATTCACATACCAGACAAGTATGGCTGGATCTATAGGACAAAGATAATTAATGTTCTGGGCCTGGAGTGGGGGATAACTTCTTGAAAAAATGCTTTGGTAGCTGATAAAACATAGTGCAATGTGGGCTAGGGATGGAGAAACAAATAACTTTCCAGCTTCACCTTCCCTAGCCCTCCACTCACTATAGAATTGGATTCTGAGATAAAGAAGGGAAGTTATGAGTTCTAAGCACTATTTTAAAAAAATCAATTTACAGGGATACAGTTTAGGCCCAAAATGGGCAGTTTTACAAAACCTAACATGAATAGAATTTTGTTCCTAATTTCAAAAATTGATTAATATGATTATTCTTATGTTATTGACTTGTTTAATTAGGGCACACTGCAAGCCCTATCTATTTTCTCAGGCTTTTTCTGCAGAAGTGAAATTATTGGGGAATATGTGTGCTGTAGTGAAAGAGTGGGGTTGTTATATGGATGTTGAGATTGGGGGAAAGGGGAAAACTTTATGCAAGGTGCATTTATCCACTTCTGGATAGCAATCAATTGGAGTTTTTGATCAATTTAATATAGAATTAGTATATTGGTTAGTGTCAAAGTGAAATTAGTAGTCATAGTACATTTAAATGAAAAGTGTTTAAAATTTCACAGAGCCAGCGTTACATGTTGAGTGTCCTGTCTTTGCCCCGTGGCAGCCTGGCCAAAAGCCTACATTCCTGACTTCCAGGTCACTAACAGCATGCTGGGCAATTCTTCCTTCCAGGAATACCAGCCCAACACCACAGCCCATTTCCCAGGGAGCAACTTTGCCTCAAGAATGGACTCTAATCAGAGCCCAAGGCAAAGAGGAAACTCTCCAGCTACTTCCATGGGTCTGTATCTCACAATGCTGCCTCTTCACCAAAACAATGCACAACTCAGAAATAATAGCACAACAAGTCTTTCCAAGAGTCAAAATTTGGTCATATGCCACAAAACAGAACTTGGAAGTCTATGAGTAACTGCACCACTGGGTGATGCCTGCTATAACAACATATTACAAATATGGGAAATTCCCCTCCAAAATTAATTTCCCACAGGCACAAACAATACAAAGGAAATAAATAAGCAATTAAGTCATTCAGCTTCACCCTCTACAATGTACTGATTGGTTCCTCTTCTCAACCTCAGCTACTGACCAGGTCACTGTCAATTTCTGGTTCATGCACTTTCACACCTCTGTCCTGTTCGGATTTATTACATATTATTACATTTATTACAGTAAAGATCTCTTTCCTGCAATGTTGCCAGCCTGACACATCACTTATTTCTAGCAAAACATGATGGCAGCAGTTTGTCTGTAAGAAGTGAACCATGTCATGGGAACGCTGGATATTGCAGACTGGAATTTAGCCCAGGTGTGGGATTCAGGGAAAGGGTTGACATGGTCAAAGCATCAGGAAAGGAAGATGGCTTTAGCAGCAGCATTGAGGATAGACGAGGTGAGAGAGCAGAAAAGTAGGGAAGACAGAGAAAAGGGTTTCAGTAATAAGGGCAACAGATGGCTTAAGGTGTGGACAATGATTTTAGTGGGAGATAATGAGAAAAGGAAAGATTTTGGTGATATTAAAGAGGTAGAAGTGACAGGGCTTAGTGAGAGACTGGACATACATTAGAGACAAGATGGGAGAAGAGTCAAAGATGGCACCTAGCATGTGAGCCTAGGAGATGGAAAGGACTGTAGATGTATTAACTGTAACAAAGAAGGGAAGTGAAAGAGAAGGACTTGGAGGAAAAATAAGATGTGAAATGTTAGAGTGAGTTTAAGTAGAGGTGGGCTGGGATGAGATGTGAGAATGGGGAAAAGTTCTGATAGACTGCGAAGTCTTTGGCATTCAGGTGGTAGCTGAAACTTTGGGGGCTGATGAGGTGACCTAAAGAGAGAGAGAGAGAGAGAAACCCTGGGGGAGAGGGAGAGACTGAGAAGCCATCCCAGAACAGGCAGAAGGAGCAGTCAGCAAGGTAGGAGTAGAAAACTTAGTCATGAGCTCTGTGTATACTAGCAGTTTTTCTAATATTTCTCACCTTGGCATTACACCTGCTGAAGCAATGATGGGGAATGGAAATGTAAACAGACAATTAGACATGCCTGTTGTCTAGACATGCTCTGAGCAAGGTTAGACCACTTAATGGTTAAGACACAAATAGCCAATACAACTTGTGCTCCTACCTCTGGTGGTAGTGCAACAGTGGGACATTTTAGAAAAATGGTACAGTAGACAGAGCCAGGGAGGAAGAGGACAGTTTAATTGTATTAAAGGCAGCAGAATGATCAGGACGCTGAAAGTGAAAAATGTGTCCCTTTGCCTTGGCCAGAAGAAAGTCATTAGTGAGCTTTGAAAGGGAAGTTTTGGTCGAGTGTAGATGGAGGAATCTAAATTAAAAGGGATCAGGGAAAGAGTAGGTCCAGAGGAAGCCTCGGCAGAAGAAGACAGCATGTCCAAGGATTTTGGAGGTAAAGGGGAAGAGAAAGATAGTATGGTAGCAGGAGAGGTGGTTGGGGCTGAGAATTGTTTTTCAAGGTAGGGAAATGAGAGTGTGCTTGTAGGCAAAGGGGAAGAAGACAGAGGAGAGCAAACAGTGAATGATAGGGAGAGGTAGGGATGATTGAAGTGAGAGAGACTGGACCTTTTCCTCTCTAAATTCCCTGAAGATTGAACTGTAGAAATTATTCCTCTTGCCTCCTAAACTCAACTGTTGTCATTAACCCTGTTCTGCAGTGTTTCTGGCACAAAATGGCTGCTGTGTCACTTCTCAGAAATGGTTGCATTTTGGTAGAGAGGAAGTGATCCCTTTGCATACAGTACAGTTTGTAAAGTGCTTTGAGGGATTTTCAGGATGAATGATGCTATATTCTGTGAATGGAATGTGGCAGCATTTCTTGCACCATCAGGTATGGTACTGTTTTGCTTCTGATAGTTGCTTTGCAGTTTGTTGAATCCACTGGAGGCAAACAGTTGGAGTAGTTATTCCTGGAGATGGCACTGGGTTTAATTTCCTTTAACATTAAACTGTTAGGTGGCACATTCAGGACTCCTTGTTTGTTCAGCATTTTTTCTGTCTTTTGTCTTTGACGGTGCCTCAGTGTATGTCTAGACATGTTGTTGTAGCTTTACCAATGTGAACACTGCCACCAGCTATGAGGCAGAAAGTTGTTTGTAGTATGTGGGGAGACTCCAGGGCCACTCATTTTCAATAAGATGTTTTCAAAGTAACTGTGTGTGTGTGTGTTGGGGGGAGGCGGAGCAGAAGGACAAATCTCATGTTAAAGCAAGTGGGTATAAAGTTCCCCATTGGGGTGGCGTGATTTTTACTGAAGGGATACTGCTGGGGGACTCAGGCATTGTTTCTTAAAACACACACGCCACACAGCTCCCCCACCACCTAACTCCAGGGATGCTTCTTGGAATTAACTTTCCTTCAAGGATGAAATTTTGATCCTAAACGTTGTCAGAATCTTGGTCATTAAATACATTGTACCCAGAGATGGGGTTGAACCAAAACCATAGATCTGAAATACCTTGAACACAAGAAGGATTTGGAATCCAAATCTAAATCCAAGATTCATACTTGGTTCCAATTTCCAGAGGAGGCCGAATCAGAAACCCCACAATTCCAATGCTCATTTTTAAATTTTAGGATGCTTAAAATGTGGATTTGGAACTGAATTGTGTTGCTAATTGTAACAATAGTGAGACAGGACTTTTGAACATAAATAGCTATTTCTGCATTAAACAATACAGCAGAATACTGTGTGATTGAAAAGACTGAAGATAAAATCTAAATGTGAGGGAAGGAAAAGAACATGCCCTTTCTCCTAGCTATGACTATGTTGTTGTGTCTATTATCTAACCCTGTAATTAGGATGGCATGCAGAAAATGTGAACAAAGTTGGTATTCTTTTCATAACCCCCAAATCTTTGCATTGCTGCATGAAACTTTTGGCTTCAGCTTTTCCCTGTTCATTAACCATGCCAAAATTTTTAATCTAACACCACTGTTAAAGAGTGGCAGGCTTCCAGGGAAATATATCAGCCAGGCTTATTAATTTCATGCCAAATGCTGGAGGCGTGAATGTAGAGAACGCTGTTTGACTTTGGATAATAGGAATCAGGCAGCTTAAAGGCAGGGGATAAAGATCAGGAGCCCTATGTCTCAGGAGGAGGAGCAGGTGCAGGCTTCAAGCAAGGCCTTCAGGCCCAAAGGGGCAGCCAATGCTTAAAACAATCTGCAGTGCCTTTTTTTTTTTAATTTGGCATGCGCCTCTCACAGCTTAACAGACCGCTGCTCCACAAAGAGTGGTAAACAGAGAAAGGGAAATTAAAAAGGGAAGTCCCCTGATAGACAAAAACAAATTAGGGCAAACAAATTACACAGAGTCAACAAATAAACAAGGGAACATCTGTGAATATATTTCTTGGATTTCCTGATTCTGAAAGCAACCTGAGAAATAGTGGAGGGAGGTATAAAATTTAATCTAGAAACCAAGTCTGTCTTTATTTTTCTTCCTCGGGAAGCTTAAATTGCACAAATAGGATACTTGAAGATATCACTCTCAGCTGCTTGGCAAGGTTAGAGACCCTAATGATGGTGCAGACCCAGCCCATGGAAAGCAATGTTCTGGGATATCTGATCCTATTGCTTTCACTGACACTAAGTCTCTCTCACTTGTAGAGCACGAGCATTGCAGGTATTGGCATGTTTCACTTGTGATAGGAATGTGGAAAGAGTAACAGATGGCAGTACTGCTACATCAGCAAATAAAGTATTATTGCATCTTATTGGTTTCCTCTGGACATGAGTTGGGTGTACACTGCACTCACTATACTACACATGGGATCTACCTAGTATTGGTAAACATTTCAGCTTTCACTTCTGGGAGTTTAGCTCGGATTCTGTGGTAGCTGAGACGACATCAGTATAAACCCCAGGCTGGTTAGATACTATCAAAGAGTTCTGAGGGAAGCACACTCATAATGGATACTGTGAGCCAAAACTAAAAGAGCAATATTTACTTTTTATGCATGCCATATGGCATGATCAGAAAGAGAAATTTTACCTACTCTGGGTTGTAGGGGCTTAAACAGTCATGTAACATGCGTCTATTAAAGGCTAATAAAAACTAGGGGAAACTTGGATTTAATGAGCTGGATTTTGCAACTGCTTGATGTCCTCATTGAAAAGTAAATGTTATGATTTCAGCTTCAAAAATTTTATTCAAATTCTTTTCAGTGGGAAGGTTCACATGAAAGGTCTGAAGCTGGAAAAGTGAATACAAAGTGGACTTGCTTCACTTCACTGAGTGCCACATTCAACCTATTTTTTAAGTGCCTGACGGTCCAACCATAATGTTTTTAACATAGGAATTTACACACAAAATAACTAGGTTTTAATAAAGCAAACTGAAATATCAGATTCTATCTTGTGCATCATATTGACACCCACCTGGTTCGTCAACAGGGTTCATCCACCACACAGACCTCTGCCATTGGAGCAAATGGACTGATTAATACTAGTAGGTAATCATCCTCTGTGTGAGCCAGGATTCAGTAGGAGTGGGGGCAGGGAGAAACGTTGCTAGTGGGTTTTACAATATTTGCAGACAGCAGAAGAATGGTGAGATTTGGGAACTTGCGTTCCATTCCAGATTTTGAAGGGGAGTATGCTCTAGTGATCACAGACTTTCCTGCCCATTCCCCCAAGCATGACCCCTCCTACCCTATGCCCTCCAAACTGTCCTTATCCCACTCCTGTCTCTTCCCCAGATGTTTAAAAAAAATGAACAGAACGGGGCAATTATCAAGTGATTCATTCCCTGTCATCCAGTCCTAACTTCTGGCAGTCAGAGGCTAGGGGCTGCATCCCTGCAAAGCATGGGGTTGCATCCCTGACCATCTTGCCTAACAAATTGACAGTTCTATCCTCCAGGAATTTATCTATCTAATTCATTTTTGAACCCAATCATACTTTTGGCCTTCACCGAATCCCCTGGCAATGAGTTCCACAGGTTGACTGTGCATTGTATGAAGAAGTATTTCCTTTTGTTAGTTTAAAACCTGCTGCTTATTAATTTCATTGGGTGACCCCTGGTTCTTATGTTTTGTGAAGGGGTAAATGACACTTTCTTATTCACTTTCTCCAAACCATGATTTCATAGACCTCTATCATATCCCCCCTTAGTTGTCTCTTTTTTAAACTGGACAGTCTTAGTCTTTTCAATCTCTCCTCATATGTAAGCTGTTCTATACCCTTATTCATTTTTGTTGCCCTTCTCTGTACCCTTTCTATTCTGATATATCCTTTTTTGAGATGGGGTGACCAGAACTGCATGTTGTATTCAAGGTGTGGTCATACTATGCATTTGTATAGTGGCGTTATGATATTTTCTGTCTTATTATCTATCCCTTTCCTAATGGTTCCTCACATTTTGTATGCTTTTTTGACTGCTGTTGCACATTGAGCAAATGTTTTCAGAGAACTATCCACAATAATTCCAAGATCTCTTTCTTGAGTGGTAACAGCTAATTTAGACCCCATCATTTTGTATGTATAGTTGGGATCATGTTTTCCAATGTGCATTACTTTGCATTTATCAAATTGAATTTCATCTGTCATTTTGTTGCCCAGTCATCCAGTTTTGTGAGATCCCTTTGTAACTCTTCTCATTCAGTTTTGGATTAACTATTTTGAGTAGTTTTGTATAATCTGTAAACTTTGACATCTCACTGTTTACCTCCTTTTCCAGATCATATGTTGAACAGCACTGGTCCCCGTACAGATACCTGGGGGATACCTCTATTTACCTCTATCCATTGTGAAAACTGTCCATTTATTCATAACCATTTTTGTTTCTTATCTTTCAACCAGTTACTGATCCATGAGAGGACCTTTCCTCTTATCCCATGACTGCTAAATTTGCTGAAGAGCCTTTGGTGAGGGACATTGTCAAAGGCTTTCTGAAAGTCCAAGTACATTATGTTGACTGGATCATCCTTGTCTGCATGTTTGACCCTTCAAAGAATTGCAATAGATTGGTGGGACATGATTTTCCTTTGCAAAAGCTGTGTTGACTCTTCCCCAACAAATTGTATTAATCTGTGTGTCTCATAATTCTGTTCTTTATTATAATTTCTACCAATTTGTTTTGTACTGAAGTTAGGTTTATTGGGCTGTAAATTGCCAGGATTGCCTCTGGAGCCTTTTAAAAAAAAATTGGCATTATATTAACTATCCTCCAGTCATCTGGTACTGAAGCAGATTTAAGTGACAGGTTACATATGACCCTCAGTAGTTCTGCAATTTCATATCTGAGGTCCTACAGAACTCTTGGATGAATACCATCTGGTCCTGGTGACTTAATACTGTTTACTTTATCAATTTTTTACAAAATCTGCTTGAATTACACCTCAATCTGGGACAGTTCCTCAAATTTGTGACCTAAAAAGAATGGCTCAGGTATGGGAATCTCCCTCACATCTTCTGCAATGAAGACTGATGAAAAGAATTCATTTAACTTCTTCACAATGGTCTTGTCTTCCTGGAGTGCTCTTTTAGCACCTTGGTGGTCCAGTGGCCCCACTGATTTGTTTGGCAGATGTTGTGATTCTGATTTACTTAAAAGAAATTTGTTAGTTTTTGTGTCCTTTGCTAGTTGCTTTTCAAATTCTTTTTTGGCCTGCCTAATTATGCTTTTACACTCGACTTCCCAGAGTTTATGCTCCTTACTATTTTTCTCAGGAGAATTTGACTTCCAATTTTTAAACGATGTCTTTTTCTTGCTAACCGCCTCTTTTACTCTGTTGTTTAGCCAAGCAAAGAATTTTTATCCATAGAGATTCTATGGTGTTGTTTCATTTAAGTCTTCTTTACTTTATTTGACTCTATGCTTCCTTTCACATATAATGTCACTCCTCCACCAGTGCAACCTAATCTGTCATTCCTATATATTTTGTACCCTGACATTACTGTGTCCCATTGATTATCATAATTCTACCAAGTTTCTATAATGCCTATTATATCAATATCCTCAAACTCAACATCACCCACCTTAGTGTAACTCCCCTCCCCTTTGTTCATTGTCCCAGTATGAGATTGTTCAAGATAGGGTAAGTCAGCGTTGTGGCTTTTTATACAACTTTGGGAAACTAGTCCCAAGGCTTCTTTTTGTGCACGGCATTCAGTGTCAGTGTATAACACCTCAGAGCAGACCCACTCAGACAATCCACCACGAACAAAGTTTATTTCTGTAAACATAGAACAGGATTACAGCCCAGCAGTTTCCTCCTCTCTGCTTGCTTGCCTCCTCCTCCCAGCTTCAGACAGCACTGGAACTTCCTGCTGGGAGGGTGGAGGGTACTTCCTCCCAGGAACCAGAAAGTTCTCTCAACTTGCAGCAGTTTGTAGTCCACAACTTGTCGTTCCCATTGCTGCTACTGAAGCATATGTAACCTTGGGCTACACTAGTATTTAGAATTCTTGCATTTGTATACAAGCACTTATAAAATTTGTCAATATTTAGTTGTCTGCCTTCATATGATGTAAATGAATGGGACTTTTTTTCATTTGACTATTTCTCATCAGTTCGTACCTGTACTTTATCATCCTCTATCCTCTCCTATTCACTAGAACATAGAGAATCCCCGTTAATAGATCCTCCCCTATGGGATGTCTCTCTCCAAACCACATGCTCCTCTGCACCTCTTGGCTTTCCCCGAGTCCTTAGTTTAAAAACTTCTCTGTTCCTTTTTAATTTTACATGCCAGCAGTCTGTTTCTGTTTAGGTGGAGCCCATCCTTCCTGTATAGGCTCCTCCTTTTCCAAAAGGTTCCCCAGTTCTTAATAAATCTAAAGCCTTCCTCCCTACATCATCTTCTCATCCACACATCGAGACCCTGCAGTTCTGCCTGTCTAACTGGCCTGGTGTGTGGAAGCATTTCAGAGAATGCTACCGTGGAGGTTCTGGACCTCCAATCTTTTACCTCGCAGCCTAAATTTGTCCTCCAGGATCTTTCTTCTCTCTCTCCCTATATCACTGGTACCTACATGTACCATGAGCACTGACTCCTCCCCAGCACTGCACATAAGCTCCAGCTTGACATTGTTCTTACCAAGTGGTGGCAGCCATAGGAAACATATTGTCTTAATGCTGTTCTCCAGAGATAATACTGGCTTCCTATTTGCTGTCAGGACCAGTTCAATGTATTTGATGTTTAAAGCCCTATTATGGGTGCTGGTTTTCTTATCCCATGAGCCTTCATGGCAGCTGAATTCAGCAGAGGCTCTTTTGCTTTGATTTATATGTCAGAATAGGGCATACTCTATACACTTGCACTCCATGTCTATTGGAGATTTGTATCTCCAGTTGTCTTTTTTTAATTTTTTTGAAAATAATGAAAATGCCTAGGTTAGAATGTTCAAAATTGTATGCCTAACCTTAGGCATCTAAATTCATATTTGCATCTAAATAATTATCTTGATTTCCAGAGGTGCCAACGAACTGCAGATTAGCACCTCTCAAAATCTGGCTAATTATTGAGATGCTTTAAATGTGGATTTAGGTCTCTAAATTTCGGCATCCGACTCTGAACACTTTGATCTTAGTTCTCAGTGAGGAATTAGATAACCTGAAAACCTCTAATTGTAAATTTCAGCTGCTTTTGAGTTGAGTGAAAACATGCCTTAAAACCTACTGTAAGTGGAAAGAAGCATTTCTGTCTTTCTCTAACTAAAGGAGGGCTGAATGTATTTTGCTGATAATTTCCTTTTTTCTTCACTCTTGGACAACTTTAGGAACTTTGAAAAACTGTAGAATGCCTGTCACAAATAAGTTAGAACATAAGAATGGCCATACTGGGTCAGACCAAAGGTCCATCTAGCCCAGTATTCTGTCTTCCGACAGTGGCCAATGCCAGTTGCCTCAGAGAGAATGAACAGAAAGGTAATCATCAAGTGATCTGTCCCCTGTCACCCATTCCCAGCTTCTGGCAAACAGAAGCTAGGGACACCGTTCCTGCCCATCCTGGCTAAGAGCCATTGATGGACCTGTCCTTCATGAATTTATCTAGTTCTTTTTTGAACCCTGTTATAGTCTTGGCCTTCACAACATCCTCTGGAAGGAATTCCACAGGTTGACTGTGCGTTGTGTGAAGAAATACTTCCTTTTGTTTATTTTAAACCTGCTGCCTATTAATTTCACTTGGTGACCCCTACTTCTTGTGTAATGAGAAGGAGTAAATAACACTTCCTCATTTACTTTCTCCACACCTGTCATGAATTTTATAGACCTTTATCATATCCCCCTTAGTCGTCTCTTTTCCAAGCTGAAAAGTCCCAATCTTATTAATCGCTCCTCATATGGAAGCCTTTCTGTACCCCTAATAATTTTTGTTGCCCTTTTCTGAACCTTTTCCAATTCCAATATATCTTTTTTGAGATGGGGTGGCCAGATCTGCACAGAGTATTCAAGATGTGGGCATACCATGGATTTATATAGAGGTAATATGATAGTTTCTGTCTTATCTATCCCTTTCTTAATGATTCTCAACATTCTGTTAGCTTTTTTGACTGCTGCTGCACACTGAGCGAATGTTTTTTCAGAGAACTATCCACAATAATTCCAAGATCTCTTTCTTGAGTGGTAACAGTTAAATCATCCGATGAAGTGAGCTGTAGCTCACGAAAGCTTATGCTCAAATAAATTGGTTAGTTTCTAAGGTGCCACAAGTACTCCTTTTCTTTTTGCGAATACAGACTAACACGGCTGTTACTCTGAAATCTAACTTTAATATTCACTATTACCTGGAACATTAAGTTCAACTTATTGTCAGTTTTAATCCACATGGGTCCAGAGCCTCAAAGGTATTCAGGTGCCTAATTCATATTGATTTCAATGGGAGGTAGGTGCCTACATAGCTTTGAAGATCAGGGCGTTGGTGTTACATTGTGACTATGAAATGCTTGTTCATAGGAATTAGTGCTGGATTAAACAACACTGTCTGAGTCTGTGGTATCCTGTCCCTTGGGCCTGTCAGGGTATTTCAAGATCCCTCAAAGCAGTCTGTCAGGCAGTGGGACAGAAAAGTAACTGTAGTTTATCTTCAGCTTCTTGTTTGGTGGTAACTTTAATTTAATCATTTCATTTTTCTCTGTTCTTCTGCCTTTAAAGATATGGTGCTGCAAGAGGTCAATGTATTTGCTCCCTTTATTTGTGATTTTTAATTTTTTTAATTTATGCCATGTAAAATGCAGCCAGATAATACAGAGATGGGCTCCTTGTAAATAATTAATAGAATACTAATACCCCTAATAAAATAAGAGAATCATGTGGTATAAAAAGCAGGTTTTGGTATAGTACTGTATTTTAAAGACTGGCCCCTCAAAAGTGTAGAATGCAGAACTTATTTTTACCGTAATTCTGTTTGTTCATCCTAGGGCTACAACTCAATTCTGGCCTATTCTTTTCTCTGTACCTCTGTTTGTTTTCCCTATGGTATCCCATGCTCCTATAATGGCAAACTGGCAGCAAAATAAAACACACTATTCCAGTCCAGTTCTGGAGGGTCAGAATCAGTGAAGGAGTGGCCTTTTGTGAGATAGGGTTGGAGAGAATGCAAACACTTTTTTGTTTTTGTTTTTCTGACAGGTTTCATGATGCCACTACGCTCTACCTTAAACTAGTGATATACCTCAATGGAAAGCATCACATCATTCACTGTTGCTTGAATAGTATACCTGGAATTTGAATGATTTTTCCTAAATCAAAGATACACATCATTGCACCGCTATTGGCTACAACTACAAGATATTTTTTATAGATATTAAGGAACAGACATTACTACTCTTACATTGACACCATTGGGGGCTACTCAAGGGGGTAAGGAGCTACTCACTGTGAATAAAGGCATCAGAATCTGGCTCTTAGTATATGTCTACAATGCAATTAGACACCCCATTGCAGCTGAACTTGTGCTCACGAGGCTCAGGCTAAGGGGCTGTTTAATTGCGGTATAGATGTTCGAGTTCAGCCTGGAGCATGGGCTCTATGACCCTCTCACCTTGCAGGCACCTAGAGCCCGGGCTTCAGTCCAAGCCTGAATGTCTACACTGCAATTAAACAGCCCCTTAGCATGAGCCCAATGTGACATTCTGCACTCCAAAGCACCCCATATTGGTGCTGTAATTATGATATGTTTTGTACAAAGTGTGCCTTGTGAGGTATCATTCTAAAAGTCTTGATCTGCTAAACATTAATATCTCATTGGATTGTATGTGCTGTCATTGTATGTGAAGTTATAAAGTTTTGCTATGTAGGTATTACAGAAAGATGTTGTGAAGTTGGAAACACTCACAACTAGCCTTTCAGGTACAATAATGAAGAAGCTAGACAATGCTAATGGTTCATCAACAAACACAATGGGCCATGGAAAAGGGTTGTCCTCACCTGGGAACATTTCAGCCAGCCTACGAGTAATGGCTGTGATGACTCATTGGGAGCATAGGGCTTGTGACCAGATCACATAATACTGAACTCCATTGTACTTTTCCACAATCTGGGCTGGGAATCTGTCTTGGAACAAAGGGGTTCCTGCCATATGGAAAAACTATATAAGGGGGAAGTGACATTACTAGGCCTCACTCCCCTACAAGACAACACCTGGAAACACTGGAGGAACAAAGACTGAACTGGGAAGGGGGTCCCAGGTGGGAAAGAAGAAAGTCCTGCCTGTGTAAGGAAGCTAAAACCTGTTTGTATCATCAGTCAGGGTGAGATATTGCTGATTCAAATCCTATCTAGCTTGTATAAGTCTTAGTTTGCAATTTTGTTTAATTTCCTAGGTAACCTGCTTTGATCTGTTTATCACTTATAATCAGTTAAAATCCATCTTTCTGTAGTTAATAAACTTGTTTTATGTTTTATCTTAACCAGTGTGTTTTTGAGTGAAGTGCTAGGAAATCTTACCTTTGGTAACAAAAGCTGTTGCATATCTTCCCCACATCGAGGGGGGAGTGGATTAATTAATGAGCTGGCATTGGACAGATTCCCATGCAGTACAAGATTGTATAATTCTGGGCTCATACTCCAGTAGGGGTGCAATGCTGGGGAGCTGGGAAATTGGCTGGTGACATTATTGTTGGTCCATGACTCAGTTGGATGTGTGGCACCACCTGCTGTCATGTTTGGTGATAGCAGGGTCCAGAGAAGGCTGGCTGTGAGTCACCAGGTGAGCAGAGGGAGAGGCCAACCCAGCTGAATTGTCACGGGGCACAGCGGTTTCAAAGGCTCCCAGACTGTACCGTGGGGGTGACAACCTGTCACACCCAAGTCAGCTAGTGTGGGCCAGCCATGGGTTTTTAACTGCAGTGTAGACGTACCCTAAGCCAAGTATCCTTGCAAATATTGGCCTTCAGATTGGATCATTATGATGGACATTGATCAGTATTGTCTTTATTTTTCCATTGGTGTAGTCATGTTCCCTCATGCGTTTAAAATCATCCTTACTCTGGAGCCAGTTCTGCAGCATATGCTCATTACTGAGCTCAATGGGACTGTTATTTGCATAAGTAAGTACTACTTGGTATAACACAGTGGAAATAAAGGTTGAAGTATCAAGCCTCCTATTGATAATCTTGCTAAAAAGAAACACTTCTTTGTTAAGAATAATACTGATGCCTATTTACAATATTGCAGAAAGTGAAGTGATGGAGTTAGTTTGTATTCACTGCATAGCGGTGAATTATAGCTTCTCAAACTGTCAGGGTTTCTTGACAGTTGTCTGTTTATAATATAAAGCTACTGAGAAGAGCACCTGGCATTTTAAATTCCTTGAGGACATTAGACATAAAACGAGCCTTTTGCTGTGATTCAAAAAGCCAGTTAAAGGCAAAATTTGGTCAACAACAGTCCATTTTTTGGAACGGTTAGATATGCCTAATGAAAGAAGATACCTATTTGCCATATCAATAGTCAATCCACAAGTTGGATTTTTCACAACTAGCAAATCAGCTGTTCATTTAAACAGGAGGATAATCCCTTTTGTGACATTGACAAAATAAGGGAAAACAAACAGCTCCTTAAAGGAAAGTCCATTCCCAGGCTTTTTCCAGAAAGTCTAGAGGCATCTTTACTATTTGTAAATGGAAAAAAATCATTTCAGAAAAGTAACCTCTACAACACTCTCCCTCATTCCTGATTGTTCAAAGAACAATGTTGGCAAAAAGTTCATTCTTAGATTAAATTAATGGAAAAATATTTGTTTAAGGTGATGACACATATCTAGGACGAAAAGAGCCTGGCTAATTCCACATTGATTCATTAATCCCAGGAACCTAATAAATCTATGCATCGTCTATTCCTGGTGCTAAACTCCTATATGAAGTATGGTCCTGTAATTATTCAGAAAAGGTATTTTACCTGCAAAGGTACTTAGAAACATGGTTTGGCTTTTTTTTGTGAATCAGACCTGAGACAAAAATATCAAGCCTTGGTAAATCTTAATGTGCAGGGACACAAATATCTACTTTGATTCAGTGCTTTGAGTCTTTTAAGGCATTTGTGCAAGGACAAATGAATGTAATAATGAAAGTACTGTAAGTGAATACAGGAATATGGCTCAGATACACATTTGATCCCAATATTGTTTTTAAAATGTAATGTCATTTTCAGGATTACAGATTCATAGGTGAGAAAAAGGCTTTTCTAATACATAGATACATTTGTTAATAATAATTAAGAAAGCCTTGACTCGTGATTTACAGAGTACTATCTCACAGCAGTACATAAACCATAGACAGACAGACAGATAAAGAAAACCTTGGATTCATTTTAAAATTGTTCTTCTTTCTTCCACCCATTCCCTCCCACATAAACACTGGTAACTTTCAAGGGCATTTGATTCACAGAAATAAGGTAACCCGAGCAGCCTGGGCTCTCAGGCAAAATGTCTCAGCCTGCAGGCCCTGTAGCTTGAAAATGTTTTCCATGGAGTCATTTGAGGAACTCACTACTTTCATAATCAATCTCATGGGCTCACAGATTTTATGGGCGGGCAGAAGGGATCACTAAATTAATCTAATCTATCCTCCTTCATAACAGAGGCGATAGAACCTCACTCAGTAATTTCTTCATTGGGCCCAGAGCTTCTGTTTGCACTGTAACATGTCTTTTAGAAAGATAACCTGTCTTGCTTTAAAGACCTTAAGTGATGGAGAATCCACCACATCCCTATCCATCACGTTATTCTAATGTTTAATTACCCTCCTCTTAAAAAAAAAAAGTGACTAATTTCTAATCTAGTTTCAGCTTCCAACTATTGGATCTCATTATGCCTTTTTTTTCTGCCAGGTTAAGGAGCCTTCTACCATCAGAAATCTCTTCCCCTACATGGATACTTGTAGTCCATGATCAAGTCATCTCTTACCGTTGTGGATAAATTACAGTAATTCAATGGAGCTTTTTTAGTGTCTCACTTTATGGCCGGTTTTCCAGACCTTGAATAATTTTTGTAGCTCTTTTCTGAATCCTTTCCAATTTTTTAAATTTCCTGTTGTTCACAACTTTGGGGGTCATGACTACTCTCCCTTTCTTTATAACTCCATGAGACAAGGCTGCCAAAGATATTTTTATGGCATAACATGGTCTTGTGGTATGGTAAAAGTAGAGAATCATTGATCTACCTGTACTTGATTTTTTTCTGAGGCAGTTAGTTATTACACTTACAAAAGAAAAGGAAAAAAATCAGAGTGCACTGCTTTTATTATTTACTGCACTTATCCTCCAGCTGTTGAGGTGGAAATGGATAGCCTGACATACTGTGCCCATTACAGTTTCAGAGCCGGTCATCTAAGGCTAAAGTATGCCTAAATAAAAAGTGGGAGGATGGTTAGAGGTGTTTCAAGAGTCTCATCTCCGGTTAGTTTCTTTAGATGCATCACTACCCAAGATTTTAATAGTTGGAGCAAAATCTTCTCAATTGTTGGAATGTTTTATTTTGTATGTTACTACCTGTTGCTGCAAGGGTTATGCAACATGAATTCCATTAAAACATCAAATGCAGATTCTTCTTCCACTTCAGAATTTTCCCCTTCTAGATCGTCTATTCTCCCAGTTGCTTCAGGAAGCTTTATGGCTCAAAAAAATTAAAGTCTGGATCTATTTTCATTATGGAAGGATTTGTTAATTCTAGCTAGGCATTTCTCATTTTGCATTTGCATTTGTCATCTTTTAAGCTAATCTTCAGTGCTGCAAAGCTATTTTAAATATTGTTTGAAGCCCTCCGTTGAACTCTTCTTAATACCACAGTTATGTTCTTCCAGCAATCTTTTCCTCAGTCCTGGAAGTGTCCAGTGATTGTCATCAGAGTATACTAGGTGGTAAAAGCTAGAGACATTTGTAACCTTTTTTCTATACACAAATATAACTATACACAAATATAACCCCCCCAATATTGTGACTGATTTTTCTCTTGCACTAAAAAATGTGAATACTTTTTTTATTAAGAAGCAAAATAAACAAAACTTTCATGAGATGAAATGAAAAAGGAGATATTTGTGAGCACTCCTAGTCATTCAGCAAAAAAACCCATTAGCAACTGAGTTTTCACTGAAAAAAAATCTTCAGAAAAATGTAACCTTGCAGTTGTAAACATATGTCTGAATAATTATTCTGACTTTATATCAAAAAGTCCACCTCTGCCAGTGTGGCGAGATTTTAATTTAGCATTCCCCCCAGAGCTATGGAGGGCAAGGTTGATGATTGAGAGGGCAAGGTGACTTGGCTTCAAGGGCTATCTTTATTTGCATGAATGAGTAACTGTAAAGCACAGAAAATATCTTTAAGTAAATTCCGTCTGTCACTGACAGGGATCTAAATGGAATTATAGTGGCATGAAACCCTCTTTTGCTAATATAGATTTTTTTTCCCTGGGAAATATTTTCTCCCTCTCACCTCCATTATAAATCACTGAAAAAAAGGCTTGAGAACAAAACCAAAATTATCAAAGAGCAACCAGAAAACATGATTAAAAACAATTTAAAAAACGCACCCTGTATTTTACTGCTTTTGAAACAGGCCAGGTTGAAGCCACTGGAGGCAGAAGCCTTTTATTTAAAATCAGAACAGAATTAGATCAATGGTAGTGGTCTGCTGGTGTGCCTTGAAGATGATCTAGAGAGGACCACCTCCTATGAGTCGGATGATAGTTCAGCCTCCTTACTCATGTTAAGGCCAGATTTGAAATTGATGGGAATTTTTCTGTAAACTTTGATGGTCTCTGATTCCAGACATTACTCCTTAATTTCAGTGGGAGGAGTGAGTGCTGTGCGCGTCTGATAATCGTATTCTAGGAGTGTCAAGCTGGAGATCAAAAATCAGTGGCCTGTTTTGAGAAAGTGCTGTAAGGGGCTTCCCCAAGGACACACGGAATGTCTGGGACACAACTACGAATATAACCCCAATCACCTGACTTCCAGTCCTGTGCTTTCACCACAAGACCATCTCCTAGCAAAACCTTTTAGGCTATTTGCCTTATGGGGGTGTTTGGCTTGTAAAAGGCTGGGTTTTCAAATGGCAATAAGAGAATTAAACTCTTCTGAAACAGGTTTTTACAGACTGAATTGACGTACCATGTTGGTTGTCATAATCCCTCAGATTTATTCTGCATCTTCTCCAGTGAGTTATCTTTCGATCTTCCAGAAGCATTCAAACATACCACAATAAATGCTCTAGTCCCATCACACTAGATTATTATTTACACATCATTTTTAATAACTGGTGATTTTTAGTTTATTCCCCGAGTTACTGGAAACATACTCCAGACGTCTTAATTACATTTTAAAGTCGCTCTCTCAAACCATTACATGACAAAATGTCCCTAAATCCTTCTCTTCTTAGCTTTGTTTCCCCACCACATTAACTCTGGGACACACAAGCAGAGACGTTTTAATGAAACATCAGACATCAAAAAGACTTGGAGTTCTTTATGAAATCTTAATAACTTTATTTGATGAACTGTAATCAGAAAAGTTTCTGATTTTTTTCATGACTTTGTTTGTGTTTCACTGAGGACATACTCTACATGTGGTAATATGAAAGACTTGTTCTTGTGAAGGAGTATTGTTAAATGTTTGATGTTGTTTCAGTCTAAACTCTCATGGTGAAGAGCTTTGCTATTGATTTGCTCCCCAAGATATGAAGTGTCTCAAATTGCTTTTCTCATATCAGGTTTCAGAGTAGCATCTGTGTTAGTCTGTATTCGCAAAAAGAAAAGGAGTACTTGTGGCACCTTAGAGACTAACCAATTTATTTGAGCATAAGCTTTCGTGAGCTACAGCTCACTTCATCCATGATGCATCCAATGAAGTGAGCTGTAGCTCACGAAAGCTTATGCTCAGATAAATTGGTTAGTCTCTAAGGTGCCACAAGTCCTCCTTTTCTTTTCTCATATCAGTACTTCATCTGTTGCAGTATTGTTATTTTTCTGATCTTTTTTTAAAGAAAACATTTGTTTGTAGAAAACTTAGAGGCGTAATTTTAAAAAGAGCTAGAAAACTCTGCCAATTGGAATGGCTAGCACAAGGATTATTGGAAAGTTTATTGTAATCCTAAATACTTGCTGTAGAGGTCAATGTCTTTTTAATAATGTGATTTACTATAACACAGATGAGATGAATCTATTAGAATTTACTGCAAGATACCAAGGGCAATGACCCCAGCACTCTTAATTTCTGGGTTATTGGATCAGCAATGCATAATATAGCTGACCTACTGTCAGGGCCGGCTCTACCATTTTTGCTGCCCCAAGCAGAGAAAAAAACGGTCGCTGCCTAATTGCCGCCGCAGACGACAGAAGAGAGAAGCTATGGCCGAATTACTGCCGCGGACGGCAAAAGGGAGAAGCTGCCGCCCCTTTCTGACTGCTGCCCCAAGCACCTCTTTGGAACCTGCCTCCTGTAACTGATTTTGGAGAGTGAAGGTGGAGTGCGAATTATTGTAGAATTCCTAGAGCCCCTCTCCTGTTGGTGGGTTCCACAGAATATTATACGAAATTGTAACACAGTCGCTGTCTTACCTGAAAATACGTATGTCAGCTAGAAGAGTGATGTGACAGTCAAAAATCAGGAGCTCAGAACTGGATATGTAGATTATTATAATTTTTATTAGCCAGTTGTCAGCAAAAATGATAAATTATTACCTTTTATTCTCCCAGTCATGTGCAGAAACCATGAATACATTGACAAATCCCATTGCAAAATACCTACAGAATTTACAAGTATTTGTAAATGTGGTGGTTTCACCTTGATTACAATAATGTTTTTTGACAGTTCTTGACTTCCCTTTGTTCGCGCTACTGTACTGAAGATGACCTAAATGAATGGGAATATAAAAAAGATTTATTTAAAATGTTCAATATTTAAAGCCTTTAAATTCTCACAACTTCGCCACTAAACATCTATATTTAGGATAATTTCAGTGTTTTTCTTCTCAGCGGTGTCAAATATTACTAATGATGAGAGAGTATTAGGGAATATGACCAAACTGCTAAAGGTTTGTCTACACGGGGAAACAGATTGGCATAACTAGACCACTATCATTACACTGATAAAACTCCCTGTGTGGATGCTCTTATTATGGAATAAGAGTGCCATTTTCTGGTTTAATTTATATCTCTTTGAAGGTGGTATACATCACACAGAAAGCACTCTTATTCTGGATTAGGAGTGTCTCCACAAAGAGTCATACTGGAATAATGATAGCAGAATATCAGTATAGTGATCCTGGTAATTTTCCCCATGTAGACAAGCCCTACGATGTGAATATTGTTGATTCTCATATTTCACTGGCATCCACCATGTTGCTACTGATCCATGATATTTAAATGAAAGTCACTATATTATTATCTTGCAGAAATGATACTCATTAAAATAAAAATGATGTGTACAAGCTGTTTACTGAGTCAAATGCAAGCACATCAAGCAAAATTAGTTATAAAAGCAATTGTACTCACAATCTGACAAACACCTGCATCTTTGTCCCCTCTTTTGCCATTAGTCTGGTCAATGGAGCTCTAGTGGATGATGATGCATGTGATATGGACCACTGAAATGAACAGGGATTATCTATACTACACTAAAAATTGAACAGTGATACCTGTATGTGGAAACTCAATCAAGGCTTTAGCTGTGTTTAGGGACATGCTTAAGGGAATTCTGCCACTTCAAAATTGTATTTGTAACCACATCCAGGACACTGGCTGGGTCTTCCGGCACAGTCACATGTGCAGTGCAGATGAGTTCTTTGTGCTCAGAGTTATCCTCTTTGCACATGTTATTAACAATCACTGAAATTTCACTGAATCCTTTCTACTGCTGCAGTTGCTAATGAGAGAGATGCTGTTTCAGGAATTATTAATTGTCCAGCATTATAATTTGCTTTTTGTTTTATGTAATATATCTCTGCATAGAATTGCAGGAGAACTATTTGTGTTTGACTTTTTTATCCTTATTTTTCCATAAGCTTACTGTTAAACTACAATGTTAGATATAGTTTTACAAGGATTGTAACACAAATTCTATGTTAAGTTTGATTGTTTTTACATTTGGGTCATGTGCATGACATATATGTAAATGTGTGTAGTGGGTTTTGTCTTTTACAATATACATCTTTAAATCTGAAATCCATACCATTGATTTAAATAACTAATGAGTGTTTGTATTGTAAGAAAGAATTAGGGCATCCTGTGATGCATAATTCATTGGCATAAGTATATTTTTAAGTGAAAGAGTGGGTTAGATAAGCAAGAAAATCTAATGTTTAAATACTGGTATCCTTATTCATGTTGAATGGTACCTCACTACAAAAACAAAACACTGAAGTCATGGGACAATTCATTGTATAAGGCGCTACTCGAAGTGAGTTGGAGTATCAGATTATGATACTCAGGTTAAGCGTACATTATTCTGTACTACTGCTGGATGGACCGAGCAACTGCTCCTTAGATTTTCCATGGAGATTAAGGGAGTTAGTGCCCAATTTCCATTGAATTCAATGGGCACTTAACTTCCCTAGATCTCTCGGAAAATACCAGGATGCACCTTTTGGTTTCTTTATAAAAAGGTAGGTGTGTGTGTGTGTGTGTGTGTGTGTGTGTGTGTGTGTGTGTATTTGAAAATTAGAGAGGGAATATCATGTCTTCACCCTGCCAGCCAGTAAAGAGAAGGGGCCAAGAAGCACAACTCATATTTAACACCTTTGCTTTCAGCGGAGTTAAACCAGGGATGAGCTTTTTCAGGGAGAAACGTTTTGCTTTGGTTCACAAGAAAAAATGTACTGATGTATTTGCAAGAAGTGTGAGAACAAGTATTTCCAGACTTCAGAGAACAAATACTGATTATCAAAAATATCGACATAATCAATTATTGAAATCAAAATGATTATCGAATGAATATCGAAAGGTGATATGTAATTTCAGCAAGGACCTTATTCTACAGTTCTTAGACAAGCAGCCCCTCATTACTTATGAGAGGAGTTCAGGATCAAGCCCGTAAATAGTTGTCAGATCACAATATTTTTCTGGGCCTTAAGTCAAATTTCAGAATAGTTCTATAAAACCCATGACAACTAAGAATTAGGTATCACTCTTGGACATAAGAAGTTAAATCTTCAAGTTCAACATACAGAAAAAGTTGTTTTAAAATCATGGCTGTCTAACGTAACTTTCAAAGTATTGGGCTCTTTACAAAAAAATCCAATATTCTAATATCTAATTCAACATTGATTCAAATCCAGTATTCTGCGTTCTATCCAGTTTAGGGCACTGCTCGAAGGCATGGCAAAACAACTCTTACTATGAGACTTCTGTTGATCCCTGGCTTTCCACTCCACTGAAGTCCTTTAGTAAAACCCTTAGGACATACATGTTGCTCTCACTCATTTCTTGGCTCCAAGGAACAACATTATGTAGAAGATATACTGAACTAATTTTTTTGGAAATATGCAAAAATTCTGTGAGCAAGCTTGTTTCACTAGGGGAAGAGACTGCAAAATCACTGAGCAGCTGCATTACAGAATGGCAGCTGAATGAAGCCAAAATATTTAATCACTAGCTATGTAACATGGTGTATGCACAAAGGATAATTCATAGCAAAATTCTACACTAACTTTTTTACTTTTGTTTTATTTCCAGCTCTGTTACTAACTCACTGTGTGACCTTGAATAAAAGTCAGTTAGGTGCAAGTTTTCAAAAGTTCCTAACTCCTATTTTAAAAAGTGACTTAAACACTTTTGAAAATAGAACTTAAGTTCCTAAGTCATTTAGGCCCAGAGTTGTAAAGTTATTTAGGCATTGCTGTACTCAGCATTGCAGCATTTGACTGTCAATGGGATTTTGGCTCCTAAGAACCTGAATCCCTTTGAAAAATGAGACTTAGGAGTCTAAGCCAGTTAGGTATTGCAAAGCTGAGCACTGCAATGTCTAAGTACCTTTAAAATTCTGGGTCTTAGGCACTTCTGAAAATTGAACTCTTCATCTCTGTTCCTCATATGAGGATCATACCCACTTTTGCAGAGCATACAGCTATCATGGTGATGGATGTAGCATAAGAACCTAAATAAAGTATAAGATTTGATTATAGTTAATAATAATAATAATAATTAATAATAATTAATTACTAATATTAATGCTTAGAGCTACATATATACTTAACTATCCAAAACTTTTATCTGAATTTACTGCTATGTATGATGGTTTCCATTAATATTTTTACCATGTTGACTTTGCAAGTAGGTGTTTGTAACACAGAAGTCCATTTGGGTTCACTACTCTGTCAGCAACTCTTGTCAGGCCTGACAAACTCACTAAACCTCACACACTGATGTTATGATATCTATTCAAAAGGTGATATGTAATATATCATTTGAAATCTAATAACATACATGTGATTAATATAATAATAAAATGTATGTATTAACACTATATAAGGCATTATGGATACTCATTGATATTAGGCTTTACAGTCTGTGCACAAAGAAAGGGAGAAACAGGTCTCTCCCAGACAGGAGGGGAAGTCACAGCTATTTGCCTGTCTCCTATGTAAATTAAGCACAGTAGAATCAAAACAATCAAAGTACCATTTATGTAGCGGGGGATGGGAAACCCACAGGAAAGGAAAAAACATCATCCTGGAGCTTGAAGAAAGGTCATTGAACTTTGGAAGCAATAAGTAAAGACAGAAGCCATTTTTGGCTTCCATCACTAGACAGACACAAGGAAACAAAGCTCAACAAAGTGCAAGCTGAGAAAAGATGGGCCCTACAACCAAGGGATGGGGGGTTTGAAATTCTGCATATAGCTGAGAAGACTGCTTAGGCAAAGCTCTTTTACACGTAGGAAGACACAGGAAGCCAGCATCTTGTACTACTGTGGAATGTCCAACTAGGTCTGGGAAGAGGAATGACTGGTGAGAGAAACCATCTTGAACAAAGTTTGTACCTTGCTCAATTAAGTTTTAGACTTCTAGATGTGTGTTTTCACTTTTGTTTTTAACCCTTTCTAACTTTATTCCCTATATTTGAACTCACTTATTCTTGGGTATATTTTGTTAATAAATTTGCTTTATTTTTACAATAAACCAGATAGTGTTGTATTTGAAAGGAAGGCTGTATCTACCCCAGTTAAGTTAATATATAATGTTTTTTGTGCCTTTGATGGAGTAACACACCTTATTATTTTCCTGAGCTGTCCAGCAGAGGCTGGATGCTTCAAGGTACACAATTTTGGTGAAATTTGGGACTGGGAGTGTGTTGGGGTCATCTTGCTGGCATAACCCAGGCTGGTGGAAGCAGTGTGGGACTGTAGACAGGCTGCAGGGATCAGAGTTGCTGAACCCAGGCTGTCTAGGACATAGACCCCCAGTAATCTACATACTTGTAGGATGGCTGTGAGCATCCCAGTCTGGGAGCTATAGCAGCAAAGAATTTGTAAGGTACCCAGGGTTGCAGGGCAAGTGGTGACACAACTCCTTACTGGTTTGGATTGCACCCCAGAACCAGAATGTGACAGTGTTGCAACAGAGTATACATATTTCCTATACTACTAATAGGGAGTATTGTGCATAAAGTGATAGTATTAATTAATTGGTAAGGCATTTCTGAAGGTTTTAATAGTGATCACTGCATAGAAGTTCTCCTCCTCCTAGAAGACATGTCACGAAAAAGGCTCCTAAATTAATCCAACCAAGCAAAATTGTGGGTTCTTTTATTTTATGCTCTGCCAGATAGCGCAGAAGCAAACGTGATGTTTCAGTTGCGTGAAACCTCATGTTGTTTTGTTCTGTTTTTATTCTGCATGTGAATTTAGTGTTTCTGAAAGTTGCTAACCTATTTGATTCCTGGATTGGTGGGCAGAGCCCACCAAAGCATGAAAGACCTGGCAAAATGAGGGAGGGGCCACAGAGCCCATAACTCAAGAGATTTATGAGGGACAAAGGAAAAATAACCAGGGACCGTGGCAGGTCACAGCAAATGGACAAACATAAAGACTGATGTCCTTTAACCATAGAAAACACTAGATGGGCTGCAGCCATTCAAGTTTCCATTCACTGCCATGTCAATTGTCTCAATACTAATCAGAAGTAAGCAACTCTAGGGTTTAGGGTATTCAGTCTCCATGCCCAGTAAATCCTTGACCACTATGTTGGAACTATTTAGCACCAATTTGGTATAGGATTTTGAGATGTGGATGCTTTGACACTGAGGTCTCAAAACTCATTGCACATGTAGAAGGCTGCTGAATAGCCAGGGAATGGTAATAACTTTTCAGTCACTACTGACGTGCATCAGATTTTGCAAGTGATTTAGAAGTAGAAGGATCTGATTCCATTACTATTTCCTTGTGTCATCTAGTCCTCTTACTTTTCCTTGTCTTGGAAAAAGGCTCCAATGGCTAACATTTAGACATGACTGCTTCTCTGCTTGCTATTGATTATATTTTTGGAGTTAAGAACATATTTTAGAGAGAAAGGAGAAGATAAATTGTTTAGATTACAAACCAGGAGTAGGAAACATCCACAAGTTATAGAAACAATTATTTTAAAACATCAGAATTGAAAATACATTTCTCTTGTATTCACCTAAGTTCCAGGCTGTTTTTATGACTGATGATATCACTTGGTAAAATCTAATGCAGTGCAGTGAATGCAGCTGCTAATCCCCTTTAATGATACCTTCCTAAGTGTTAATATAATGTGTTATGTCATGAGAGAAGATGACACCTGAAACACAGGTTTCGGTAGGTAAAAAAGCTTTTGTGTTCAATTTCAAAAATTACTTGGAAATTATTCTTGTGGAGATGTACACTGTTACTTTAAGGATTTTGAACCTTTTGTGGCTTTGAGGGGCTATTGTTGTTTATCAAAGCATCCTCATCACTGTCTATACTGTTTCTTCAAGTCTATCTGCAATGGTGAGTGCTGGGGAATACTGTGAATCTTTTCCCTCCCCCTCCCCACTGGTGAATAAATGCTCTCTGAGTTTGCCTCTGGTGTAACAGAACCCTGCAGGGACTGGCTAGATTTCATCACTGGCATGTGTTCCCTATGGACAGGTGGACTGTATTTCCTAGGCACTCTCTACTGATGTGAGGGGAGTAATAACTGCTGGATGAGTTGGACTCTTTCTCTACGGAGAGGTACCTAAGATTTGATTATAATAAAACTGCAAACGTTACAGAATATGTCCCCCGAATTATACGTAGGAGTCCTCTATTTATAGCTTACATTATATGAGCTTTGTCTTTCTCTTTTGTAACAACCATTGCTAGTCAGTCACATAGGCTCAGTGCCTTATTTTAGAAGTTATGCCGATCAGTTAATTTGAGACAAGGGAAATGCAAGACACTTTGCTGTTGCTGTCTAAGTAGGCAAGACAGACATCGACGATGTTTTTCAAAAGCTTATATGGCACAGGATTGAGAATCTATCTTAGGTACTTATATGTTCCCCAGTGCCACAGTATCTATGCGACTCCCAATTTTAATGTGTTTCTCCTCACATCACCCTCATGAATCCCCCATTTTTCAGCTATAGAACTGAAGCACAGAAAGGTTAAAGTGACTTGCCTAAAATCACAGAGCAAGTGTCAGGTGGAGTGGGGACTTGAACACAGCTCCCTCAATTTCTAGGCTAGTGGCCTAACCACTGGATCACATTGTTAGTTAGTGGTAGCTTCTATATGTAGGCAGAGTTGTTTCATCTAACCCTGGTTCAGTAACATATTATGACTTAAAACTGGTCAGCAACATTTAACAAAATATTGTGTCATTTTGTTTCCTTTTTTTCTGAGTGATTCTGCTTATTACTGAGCATGGTCATCGTGCTTAACAGAATGTAGAGGAGGAAAAGGAGTTTACAGTCTAACCTGGACAGACAATCTAGTTCAGTCACAAATGAAATACTGGATCACCATGGACTGGGAGGCCTAATTACAAATTGGTTTATATAGTCTTCTAAAAGCTTTTTTTGATGGCGGATTTCTCATGGAAAGATGCATGGAGCATGTGTGTTTTAAGGAGCAGTTTGAACAAAGAGAACATTGGTAGTCCAGCAGTTCTCAGTCACATCAAGTATAATCTTTAACTGCTGTTGAAAACTGAGCCTACTGTTATGCATGCCTATCACATATGGTGTACCACATCCAGGGCACTAAATGCCCCAGTAACAACTATGTGGGTAAAACCATGTAATCACTATGCTCTTGAATGAACTCTCACAGAAAACTCTCATAGATAAGAGAAAAACACCCTATCACCTGTAGGGGAATACTTTCAGAAAATGATCACTCCATATCCGACCTCTCCATCCTCATCCTCAAAGGAAACTTGTACAACACCTTCAAAAGATGAGAATGGGAGCTTACATTTATAACTTTGCTAGACATTAAAAGTCATGGTCTTAATAAAAAGACTGCTTCTATGGCTTATTACAACAATTGGTACTCCTGGGAGGGATTCTGCGTGACTGTGTGCCTACATAAAACACCCCCCTCCCCTTCAGAATTCCCATGCTTCCCTGCAGAAAACAGCAGGGAAGCTGCATCGGGAGGGGGAGGGGCAGGGGTGACCATGGGCCCAGTTTAAATAGAGGTTAGGCATGGGGGGAGGCTCACAAGGTTACATGCCATTGCCCCCCACTCATTTCTGCAAGCGCAGAGCTGCCCAGCTGAAGGAGGCTGCCTTTCTGCTCTGCTGATTCTGAAGCTGAATGCCACCTCCTGGGTCCTGGTCATGATCCCCTTCTGTGTGCTGGGAGCCTTCCTGTTTTCTGTTTCAACAGTGAGTGCACGCAGTGGGGCTGTGTACGGGGGGTGGGGGAAATGAGGGAAGGGGGTAGATGGGGGAAAGAGGCAGTGGGAAAGGAAAGGGGTGGAATAGGGCAGGGGGAGGGGAATGTGGGAGTGAGGAGAAGGGGATGGAGAAGAAAAGGGGATAGGGGAATTGTGCGTGGAAGCGGGAGCCCGGCATGCAGTGTCCCCTCGGCAGCAGCTGGGGTTCCCCCATTAAGCAGGCCCATCAAACCCTCACCCTGACAAGCCCTACTGCCCTACACCTGGACCCCTCAGATAAGCCCCACACACCCAGTTCCCGACCCCATTGATCCCCAACCAGCTGCACCTTGGATCCCCACCATGGGCAGTGGGTATAATAGGCCAGAGGAGGCTCTGCCTCCCCTAGCGCAGCCACTGCTACGGGACCCCACTTGCAGGTTTGGCGGGGGAAATTTTTGCTTTTTATTATGCCCCATGCAGGTTCCAGGGAGGCTGAGGAGCCAGTATGTGCTATTCAGCTTCCTGGGTTCATTAGTAATCTCCCTGGGCTCCAGGGAAATTACTGATGAACCTGAGATGCTGAGTAACACATACCACCTCCTCAGCTGCCCCGGAACCTGTATGGGGCATAGCAAAAGCTCAGGTTCTTCTTCTGGAAGAGAGAAGAAGAGAAGAGCTTTTGAATTTTTGTGGGGCAGCTTGGGGGCTGCGGAGGGGAGGCGCGGCTGTGGGGGCTCCGGCCAGCCTGGGGCTCCTCTGAGCAGGTTGGGGGCGGGCTCAAGACTCCGGCTGGCCTGGGGTTCCTCTGGCTGTGGGTGGAGGGGGGGACAGCAGGTCTCAGAGCTCCAATGGCAGGGAAGGGGGTCTCAGGGTGTACAGCATTATTCATGCATTTATGTTTTAATATGTTTTGCTCTGATTTATGTCTGTGTGGTATCTTGTATTATTTACCTGGGAAATGGGAATGTCAAAAATTTGTTAAAATCACCATCTTGAATGGTGTCTAGTAGTTGTTTGGCAGCCATGTTGCCTACCCTTCTCTTTGGAACTTTGGCGCTCTTTTGTTTGAGTTTGGCGCTCTTTTGTGGAAAGGCGGGAAAAGGACTAGTCAGGTGATCACTAATCTGCCTAGAGCAGAGGTGGGCAAACTATAGCCCGCGGGCCACATCCAGCCCACAGGACCATCCTGCCTGGCCCTTGAGCTCCCGGCCAGGGAGGCTAGCCCTCGGCCCTTCCCCTGCTGTCCCCCCTCACCCTCCCACAGCCACACCGCTGCGCAGCTGCTAGTCCTGCCACTCTGAGCGGCATGGTAAGGAGGTGGGGAGTGGGGGTTTGGATAAGGGGCAGAGGGTCCTGGGGGGCAGTCAGGGGACAGGGAGCAGTTGGATAAGGGGCAGAGGGTTCTGGGGGGTGGCGGTCAGTGGACAGGGAGCAGGGGGGGTTGGATAGGGGGTGGGGTCCCGGGGGGGTGGTTAGGGGTGGGGATCCTGAGAGGGGGAAGTCAGGGAGCAGGAAGTGGGAGGTGGCGGATAGGGGGCAGGGCCAGGCTGTTTAGGGAGGCACAGCTTTCCCTACCCAGCCCTCCATACAGTCTTGCAGCTTCGATGTGGCCCTCGGGCCAAAAAGTTTGCCTACCCCGGCCTAGAGACTGTCGGAGATAAAATCCCCCCACACAGGCTCTAGAGTGTGGTCCTCCCTAGTGGCAGCCCACCTTTGTGTCGTAGGATCAAGAACCACCAGAAGATCTCTGAGACATACCACCACAGCTACTTACCTGAGAAGTGATCCTGATCCTGATCCAGTAGTCATCAAAGGTCCGAGTCCTGCCTGCACCGCCTGTCATTCCCAAGTGCAGTGGTAGGTTCGGATCCAACATCTCGAGGCTGAGGCAGACGAACTTTGATCCGTAAAGTATAAATACCTTTGCAATTTGTAGAGGGAGAGGGTTCTGGGCTTCATGCCCATGTAAGCCACTGAGATATTTTGTCCATATACTTACCTTATGTTAAATGAAGGACCTTTTTAGTTTACCTTTTCTTGTCCCTTATCCTTATTTGCACTGAGATCAATTAGGTGATAGATCCTAATTCAGGGACAGCCGCACCTGTGACTTCTTAGCGGGGATCCATAACATCCTTAATTTCTCCCCCCACATTGATACATTGCAACAGGGGCTCCGGCCATGGGGAATGGAGGAGGTCTTGGGGCTCTGGCCATGGAAGTGGAGGGTTTAGACTGTGAGGGGGAACAGAGGGTCTAGGGGCTCTGGCTGCAGAGGGGGGTCTGGGGGCTCTGGGTGCGGAGGGAGGGCAGGGGGGCTTGGGCTGCAGGGGGTGAGGGGCTCAGGGAGGGGGTGGAAGGGGTGAAGCCAAGGCCTAGCCTCCCCTAAGGGGGGCTCCACCTGCCGCCCATGTCCCCCACGCTATCAAACTCTACTTCCCCAACATCCAGACACCCCTACTGAGCCCCCCACACCCAGACCCCCCTTCTGAGCCCCAACCCCCTTCCCTGGATCCCCTGCAGAGTCCCATTGCCCTGCACCCAGAACCCCCCCAATGAGCCCCTGTGCATCCATATCTCCCACTGAGCCACTTACACCCAAATTGCCCTACACAGAAACCTCTTACCCCACACCTGGATCCCCCCACACTAAGCCCCTCCACACTTGGATCCTGCTGGGCTGAGCCTGCTCACCCATTCCTGGTGTACCTGGTGCAGAGGGGCAGGGCCCCAGTGTGTTTCTGGGGCAGGCCCAGCCCTTGCACTGTGTCAGGATCAGGTGCAGCCTCATTGCCGAGTACCTGTACCGGGGCAGATGGGGGCTTCAGGGTGATCTCCCACCTCAATGCAGTCAGTGGCCTGTGCTCCCTACTGCCATGATGGAGCCACATTTATTTATTGACCAATAAAATTTGCCGAATTTTGAAGAATTTTAAAATATTGTGTGGAGAATTTTTTAAATTTTTTGGCACAGAATTCCCTCAGGAGTAAATTGGTAACCCAATAACCTCAATTTTTTGTCCTGTGACTGCAGGGGTTTTAACAGGCCACTTCACCTTGAATGGTCCCTTAGAATATGTGCTAACTCTTATTCTAAACAATTTGTTTAACCTTTTATTTAGCAATAACACTCTGAGTATCTTTCTCAAACCTGATGACCTCTGTGTAGCTTGAAAGCGTGTCTCTTTCACCAACAGAAGTTGGTCCAATAAAAGATATTACCTCATCCACCTTGCCTCGTTTTGTGTCAGTTTTGCCTGCAAACTTTGAGTTATCCACAGCCTTTCCTGGCCTTGTGAACTGAATGTGAGAAACAAACTCCAGTGGCAGTCATGCACTGTTATGCTCAGTGAATAGACCATAACTAGAATATTAATGCATTTATGGTTTCTGCCCAGAACAGGATTCATTGTAGCCCATATGCTATCAAGAAAAGATTGCTGGTCTTTCCATTTGTCAGAGATGGGGTGGTATTTGCCAGGGGGACAACACAGCAGGCAGCAGCACTGGCATGTCTCATGTACTGTTCATGCTGCAAGGGAATTAAATCCAGTGATTTCACTGGGGTATGAAGTAGTCCTGTAAACCAAACAACCTGTGTTCTATCAGTACAAAGATTCATAGATACTAAGGTCAGAGGGGACCGTTATGATCATCTAGTCTGACCTCCTGCACAACGCAGGCCACAGAATCTCACCCACCCACTCCTGCGAAAAACCTCTCACCTATGTCTGAGCTATTGAAGTCCTCAAATCGTGGTTTAAAGACTTCAAGGAGCAGAGGATCCTCCAGCAAGTGACCCGTGCCCCATGCTACAGAGGGAGGCGAAAAGATAACATAGCTTGTGGGGTTTCAGCCATGAATTGCATTTGGTATCAAATTTAAATTCTGAAGATGGGGGGAGGTGGGTGGGTGAATGTAGCTTGCACTTTTGCTTATCTGTAGCCAATTAAAAAATATCTCCAAGTTTCTATGGACTTTGGATGAAGCAGAAGCAGCATATTTTCCCTGTCTCTCCTGAAGCATCACACCCCACTTTGGGAACTTCATTTATATGCACATCATATGCAATCTGACTGACTCCGACTGTACCTTTGAACAGATCCAATCAGACACCCATATGCATGTAAATGAGGCTCCCAGAGCCGTGCTCTCAGTGCTGAGGAAGAAGAGTTAAAGAGCAGCCTCTTCTTGAAACTTTTTACAGTGACAATCTCATGCTAGAAAACACAATAAAGCTTCTCTCTCCCTCCCCTCCTTTTTTCCTTGCCACTGTGAATACCAGGAGAATGCCCTATAACTCACTTTTCCAGACGGAGGTAATTTATTTAAACATGGATTATGTGAAAAATGGGAAGGGATACAGGGCTTGATTTTTTAATCCCTGCTAACACAGGGAAAAGAATGCTTGTGTCACAACTCAGTGAGTGTAAAAATTAAAAAAGGCTGAGACTATTGTTTGAAAACAGGCAAAATAATTAAAATAATTATGGAATAATCACATATCACACAACAACCTCCCACTCTGATGAGCAACAACCAAAACAGCTCCTCCAAAGCAGGCCCAAGGGCAGAGGTTCTGTATATCATTCAAAGACCATCTGTCATTCCATTCCGGTAGCCCCTTTCCACTATTCTAGGGGAAGGCTGAAATTTAGTCCTGGCATTTCTTTTTCCATTTGCTAACAAACAGCAGTGATGGCAGATAAATATGGCAAACAATAGGCGTTCGTAATGAACTGGAAAGGGATATGGATTTTTGGAACCAGTACCTAGAAGTTCCTAGTCCTATGCTAGGCTCTAGGGATTCCCAAAGCCTGGTTCTGCCATGTGGCTGCACAGACAGACATCTGCAAGCTGGGCTAGGTTTTCAAGAATACAGCCAACCTGCTAAGGGGCTGATTTAAATAAGATCAAATGTAAAAAAAAAAAAAAAAAAGACTGAAAGCTAATTTAATTCCAGTAAAGGATAAAGAGCAACACAAAAGGTGCAGAGATATATGGTACAAATGATGCAAGGAGTGCACGTCCTAATAGTAATCTCCATTTTTATTCTGTGCATTTCTAATTTTTTCTATTTTATATTTTTGTCTATAAGAACCAACAGCAATGCATCCTGCTTTTGCATTGCACTTTGCGAACTCAACCCTGATAATTACTGTGTGTCAGTGCTCCTTTGACCTTTATTTATTGTTTTGAAGTGTAAAACTGAAGTGTGATTTATGTGGCTGAAGAGACAGAGTTAAAGCTAGAGTTAAAGCTGAATGACAGAATTATTAGCTGAAGCTTGAATAAATATAGTTTATTTTCACAATTTAACTGTACCTGAAATATTCCAGCTAGCCATTCCAAATTATTAGTGATCTGGAATGCGGTCATAGCTCTATTTGGTTAGAAGAGCAAGGGTAGTCTTGTGGAAGTATTGATACTCATCCTGCTGACATTTGATGTAGATAACAAAATACTCTTGTCCTGCCTCTAAGAAGCCATCATGGTAAACAGGAATGCTCTGAAATGAGTCGCATCCTTCTTCTTGGACCCAACCAAAAGAGACTATTCTGCCATCTTACCTTCATTGTCCAAAGGCGCTGTCCTCTCCCTCTTATTATTCAGCAGCTATGTGAGACTGTTAGGACAGCTGATGCCACCAATACACATACAGCACTCTTCTCTACATCTCCTTTTGGGCAAGTATAAATAACACCATCTTCCAGTTTTCATAATGCTTGCATGAACTAAGCACCTGGACAAAGAGTGGTGCGCAAGTCAGACTAAAGTCTTGCTGGTCAGGAGAGGGAAGTTCTTTGAAGAACTTGCCTTATCTGTAATAAATCTCACTATCTGAGGACCTAAAGCCTTAGATTAAGTTAGAGTACATCCTTGGGATCTTTTTGGACTCTTCCCAATGCTATCAGATGCTCAGATAAGCGCAGTGACAAAAAAAAGTTCACTTCTTTTTGCAAGTTGTCAGAAAAACGGAGTCTCATCTCATCAGATACAGCCTTGGCCATGCTGAGCGAGGCACTATTGACTTCTAGGCTTGACTTCTGCTTGACTACTTACATGTAGGAGTGGAACCACAACACCCTGAAAAAGTTCCAACTTGTAACCTGACAACAACCTACCTGTTTGACAGCACAGGTCACTGTGAGTGCATCATGCTGGTGCTTCACTCTCTGCACTGACTCCACACTGAATACAGTTAAAGCTCTTTTTCGTAGGATTGAACCAACAGCGAAAGGCTTGTGAGTGAAGGAGACAGAATCTTCACTGGCACTGCACCTAGACTATGGAACTTGCTTCTGCAAGGGATAAGAATGACCATGGACATTGTGACTTTCAGTACTAAATACAAAACTCATCTCTTCTTAGTTTTTTTCCTTAGTAAGTTCTTTATAGACATATAACTCACTCTGTCTTTGAGAGAAGGCACCAGATCTGGACACAGTATCCTGGAGCAGTTGCACTGGTGCCAAATACAGAGGTAAAATAACCTCTCTACTGTTACTCAGTATTCCCCTGTTTAAGCATCCTAGGATTGCATTAGCTTTTTTGGCCACAGTATTACACTCAGAGCTCATGTTCAGCTGATCATTCGCTAGGACTCCAAAACCTTTTCCAGAGTCACTGCTTCCCAGAATAGCATCCTCCATCCTGTAAATGTAGCCTACATTCTTTGTTCCCAGATGCATACCTTTATATTACATATACAGTTTATATAATGGCATCCATTTACATTTAACAGTATTAAAATTCAAAAAGCTTGCTTGCTTCCAGTCTACCAAATGATCCAGATCACTCTGAATCAGTGACCTATCCTTTTCATTATTTACCACTCCCTCAATTTTTGTGTCATCTGCAAACTTTATCAGTGATGATTTTATGTTTTCTTCTAGGTCATTGATAAAAATGTTAAACAGTGTAGGGCCAAGAACTAATCTCTGTGGGACCCTCCCTGGAAACACACCCGCTCAATGACGATTCCCCATTTACAGTTACATTCTGAAACCTATCAGTTAGCCAGTTTTTAATCTATTTAATGTGTGCTGTTAATTTTATATCATTCTAGTTTTTTAATCAACATGTCATGTGCTACTAAATCTAACCCCTTACAGAAGTCTAAGTATATTACATCAACGCTATTAACTGTATCAACCAAACTTGTAATCTTGTAAAAAAAATAAAAATCATCAGGTTAGTCTGACAGGTTCTATTTTTCATAAATCCATGTTGATTTGCATGAATTACATAACCCTCCTTTAATTCTTTATTAATTATCAGCTGCTCCATTATCTTGCCCAGAATTGATGTCAGACTGATAGGCCCATAATTACCCACTTGATCTCATTTACCCTATTTTAAAAATAAGTACAACTTTAGCTTGCCTCCAGTCTTCTGGAACTTCCCCAGTGCTCCAATACTTATTGAAAAGTAAAATGAAAAATCCATTGAGCCAGCTCTTTAAAAATTCTTGGATGCAAATTATCTGGACCTGCTGATTTAATTATCTCTAACTTCAGTACCTGCTGTTTAACATCCTCCAAAAATACTAGTGGAATGGAAAAAATGTTATTATCATACAATGAGACTAAATCATCTGGTTTTCCCCAAGTACAGAATAGGAATATTTATTGAACCCTTCTGCCCTTTTCTGCATTATTATTATTATTGATGATTCTACCATTCCCATCTAGTAATGGACTAATACCATTGTCATGATTCTGTTTGTTCCTAATAAATTTAAAAATCTTCTTATTGTCTTTAACTCTGCTCATTATAGATTTTTCTTTGTGTCCCCTATCAGTTTTCTACAATTCCTAACTTCTGGCGTATAGTCATTACAATCAACTTCCCCTTTCTTTCTTATAATTTTTTTATATCTGCCTTCACTTCCCCTCGAAACCACGTCATTTTTTTTAACCAGTATGGCCTTTTTCCTTAGTTGTGGCTTTTTCGGCATCTAATAAGGTGTTCTTAAATGATTGCCAATTATCATTCCCATTTTTTGAGTATATTCTTCCTTCCAGTTGATTTGGCTCATAATTGTTTTCAGCTTTGTAAAATTCACCCTATTAAAGCACCAAGCGTATATATTAGTGCTCTGAATTTTATTCTGCTTGCATGTTATAAATGTGATCAAGTCATGATGACTTGTACCTAAGCTACCTTTTAATTTTTAGTTCTGGGATCAGTTCCTCTTTATCTGTTAGGACAAGGTTTAATAAAGAATTCCCCTGAGTTGGCTGTAACACTTTTTGAGTTTGGAAATTGTCATTTATAATGTCTAGAAATTCCAAGAATATTTTAATACTGGTGGCATGAGACCTCCAGCATATGTCACTCAAATTGAAGTCCCCCTTGATCTCACAGTTTTTTTCCTACATGTCATAGGTCAGTGCATATAAGAAGCAGTCATCCTGTTCCCTAGTATGATGTGGTGGTCTGTTACAGTCACCAACTAGTACCCCATCTTATGCTTTGTTAGTTAGAACATTGATCCATAAGCAAAGCTGTCTCTGATGCCTCTTGTGTGAATGTGGGCTTATGGGACTAGATGGACCTATTGGCTGATCTATTACAGGAACTTCTATGTTCCTATGCCTTTGGGGCTTATTTAATTAAAAAAACCTGTTCAAAATTTGTGAAGTGTAATCTCATCTACATCATGCGGGTGCAACAGGAAGTGGTTAGCATCAGATTACTTTAATGATTGAAGCATTATATAATGGCATCATAGTATTTTCAATATGTTCCTATCCCATCTTTAATGCATCCTAACAGTCTTTGTTTTTCTGACCACCACTGCACATTGAGCAGAGGTTTTGATTCAGATGTTCATAGTGACACCCAGGACTGTTTCCTAAGTGGTTACACTCATAAAGCCCAGCATTACAAAGGAGAATAATGGTGTGTAGATGTATGTACAAGGTTCAAACTTGCTATCTGACAGTATGTCTACACCAGAGCTTGGGTAGACATAAGTGGTAGCTCTGATCAGGGTAGCATGCTAAAAATAGAAGTGTAGCTGTGCTGGTGTGAGTGGCAGGACGGGCTAGCTGCCAGAGTATGATCCTGTCTGAAATCCAGTGGTTAGCTGTCCTGCTGCTTGCACCGCATCAGCTTCGCTTCTATTTTTAGCATGCTAGTTTAATCAGAGCTAGTGCAGGTCTGACTGCCCAAGCTGGAAATTACTCCGCCACCAGCTCCAGTGTAGTCACATTCTGAGTTTCTTCTCAAAGGTAGATTCAGCAACATCACGCCACACCCAACCCATTTTTTTTTTGGTTCCACGTTTCTTAAAACATGTATCTTATTGTATGGCACAGGCAACACTTTTCTAATAATGTGCCTCAAGCTTGACCAGGGCATGGGGACCATCTCTGCAGATGTCAGAGCAGTTCAGCTTCCATGTCCATTCAGTCTTGGACATTACTACTGAGACTGTGATGTGGACACCTGCCCTCTACAGGACTAGACTAAAACCCCCAGGGCACTTGATTACTACAGTACTGAGCAGACGGATGGACCATCTCATTTTGCAAAAGCTACTAGATGGCTATAAGGGGTGACAATGAATTACTGATACTGATGTAGGTTGAGTATGAATTGGAATCTAGAGATGAGAAGCTTCAGGTTTCCTTATCAATCTTTTGGGGGCATCTAGATACTCCATGATCATTTTATTAGAGTATATTTTAAAATATATATATATTTTGTCTTGTGTACAGTAAATTTCCAAGACTGACACAGGGAGCCCCCTTCTGAAGACTTGCTCCTTTTGCGATGCCCACAGGAAATGAACCAAGTCAAATGTTAAAAGAACCCAAACATCTCCCAAATTATTCCATCCCTTTGGGCTAGCCTAGTTCCAATCAGATTACAAGATCTGCATGGCAATGGCTGCCTCCATTTTGAGTGAAAGTCACTACTGTGCAGAAGACCAGCACCAGGCCCTTTTTTCATCCCAAAATAGTGACATTTGAGTGGCGCAGAGGCTTTGTACTTGTCTTCTGCAAAGGGGTAAATTTCCCTTGTAACAGCACCAGGAAAGTTGTTGGCAAATAACAAATAATAGCAAGGAGTTTAGATGCCTTTTCCCTTCACTTGCTAACCTTTTACCTTGCTGCACTCAATTATTTTTGGAAGCTGCATAATCAACTAACGTTGTAAATTCCAGTGTTCCCAAGCCAGATTAGAGAGGATTTAGCATCAAGGGGTGGCAGCCAGTCAATCGACCGCACATTTTTAACGTGGAAATATTCCTAAAAGAAAAAAAAAGTGGAAGATGGCAACAGCCTTTGAGTCTACTCAGAAAGCTGGTCCACCAGAGTGAAAGCAGGGTGGGAGCACAGAGGACGGTGAGGCGCAAAGTCAGAGAGACAGTAAAAAGTGTAATTGCAGACTGAAGCATTTTTGCAACTCACTTAATGCCCAAATGGTCCAATTCATTGTTGCAGTGAACAATGGGACTGGTGGCAGTGAGAAGGTACTGGTGAATCGTGTTGGAATCAAAGCACTGGAGATCGAATTTTCTGTTTTATACCTAGAAATACTACAGCACCGACAGTGATAGTAATGTAAGGTTCCTCACATGCCCCTGCTGCTGTGCTTCTGACCGCATCTTCTGGGAGCACTTCTAAGAATGAGAGTCTCTCATCTCATTCAATCCTTGACCTCCCTTCTGAGTACTGCCCACAAGAGTGTCAATTAGTGCTAATTGTAAGAAGTTTATTTTGTCATGTGGCCACCTGTCCACTAGGAACTGGACTGAGACCACCAACAGATCCTAATGAACAGCTGTCAGACAGTAGCAACTTCCAGTCACGGATGCCCAGGACTGGATTTGAAGAGCGAGTTAAGATGAAAGGCAAACTGAATTATTTCAGTTTTAAATTGGTAGCATTCCTTGCAGAAGAAATTTTCCAACAATTAGTAGTGTCGCCAACATAACCAATCTTTTAAAAGAAAGATAAAGAAGATTTGTTGTTTAGCTAATTAAATTACACCACCTCAATAATTCCAATATTTGTATTAAAGAGTGTAATTCAACAAAAGTCACTAATGAGAACAACTCTCAAAGGAATGTATTTTCACATTGATGCTCACATGTAACTTCCATATGTCTGAATGGGAATGGTACGTATATAAGCATGGGAAAATATGCTGTATCACTTAGACCTGATTTTTACATAGCAATAAAAAATATTTAAAGTCAGTCTGATTTCTCTTCTGAACTTTTTATTTAAACTTATCTTGGTGATGTGCATGCTGAATTCTTCTAATAGGGGAATACCCAGTGATGTATGGATTGAAGGTTAGAGTTACTGTGAGAACCTTGACACAACATTCAAAGATATGCCTAGGAGAACTGAAGAAATGGATTTAGTGCTGCATTCCCAACTCAAAGTCAAATAGTTCACACGCACTTTTCCTTAAATGGTTCTAGTCTGGAAAAGTGACTGGAAAAAATGGCACCTTTTTGCTCAACCATTTCTTCACCTATGTGTATTCAGAGTAATAGCTGTTGAATTTAATGACAAGAGTAAGTTTTTAGCTGCTTTTTGATTCTGTTGGCAGTGCAGAACCAGCACAACTAAGGAAGATGGATTCTATTCCTTTTCATGTACTATCAACATTATGGTTTGCTAAATTCCAGTCAGTTACATCAGAAGCTAGTGGAGTTGCAAAAATGTATTAGAAGGCCTAAATTGACTGGCAAATCTTTATTACAAGTGATGATGCATGAGAAGGAAAGAACCCAGTACGAATCTCAGATTCCAGGCTGAGTTCTCAGGACTGGCAGTTAGAGAAACTTCCTTTTACTTGTAAACTGAACACCTGAAATACAGAAAAGGAGAGAGAATAAACATAAGACACCAGAATGCCAGTTTTAGAATCACTTTTCACAGCAGAACTGCACTTTAACTTCCCGAGATGTGTGTGTGTGGATCTCATGGGGTTAATTGAGGCTTTTGATTATAGCTAGAATGGTAGCAACTTACACAATTAAGGTTGCTGACACATTTCCATTCCAAACTCCTATTTTGAGTCACTCATAACTTTCCAAAACTCCTACCTATTGGACTAAAATTATCCAGACCTGGTCTCTGCACAAAGTAGATATTTTGAAAGTTTAGAGTAAAAATAGCTCAGTTGGTTTTGAGTATGAGAAGAGTGAGGAAAATATACATCTCTTCCCCCACCCCCGCCATTCTCTAAACATTCTGACAATTGTTTTTAACTACAGTCCTACAGGCTGGGGGTGAAGAGTTTCGGTGTGGCAGGGATATAGCTTTCACTCCAGAGAAACGTAGCACTGGAGCTGGGCCAGGGTTGTTACTGTCAGCCTTCAGGCTGCAGTAGTTAGTTTCTCTGTAACCAGTCCATGACAGGTGGAACCACAGCTTCCACTGATCTCCTGGTCAACCACTACCCTTCTCCCAAATTCTTCTTCAACAGAAGTGGAAGGTGGGGGGGTGGGGGATGACCCTGCAGACTTCATTCCCATGCAGCACAGGAGATGTGACTTCCTGCCAGGGGCCACGCATCCTGCCCTCTAATTCACACAGCAGAACTACGCTGGTTCTAATGTGTTTAGGAAAATTACACAGCTGTGAAAGAGACGGCAGGATTTGGCCTATTATACTAATCTTACTTACTAAGGAGGGACAGGTTATGTTCAGTAAAGAAATTACAGGAAAGTCCATTCTGGTTTGGACAGTCTAATGCAGTGGAGGGCAGCCTGCAGCCCGTCAGGACAATCTACTGGCAGGCCGCCAGACAGTTTGTTTACATTTGCATGGCCGCCCACAGCTCTCAGTGGCCACGGTTCGCCGTTCCCCTCTTGTATCAATTCCTATTTTGTGTGTGTGTGTGTGAGTGAGTGAATCCACTTCCTGCTCACATTTTCTGTTCCCTAAGGCCTCTTCTTTACAAACTGTCTCCAGAGTGATTCAGGATGCTGATGCAGCTGATCACTGTATAAATCTTTCAAGACTGAGGCTGTTACAATGTTATGCAGTACACATTGATGAGACTGCAGCTGTGCTGTCCTGTTACAGAATTTCCTGGTACAACGAAGCAGGCTTTATCCATGGATGACATCTTTAAGAAAAGGGTGCTCTGTGAACATTAGTAAGTATTTGAAGGGTTGCAATTATTTGCTGTACATATATATTTATAAGAGCTTTTGTGCAAAATACCAGAAAGTACAGCTAAGTAGTTTTAGGATTTGGTCAGACAGTGAGCACTTTGCTTCCAAAAAGACACAGGCCCTTATAAACATATATCAGATATTGTAATACAGGCAGTTATATTATTTGAAAATAAAATTACTTTTCTGAGCAAGCAAAAAGAAAATTAATGTAATTTTGCCCACTTACAATTAGTTATCACTGTAATGGAATGTCTGAAATTTTTTTTAATCTCATGTTTCAGACTGGTAGCCATATTAGTCTGTATCAGCAAAAAGAACGAGGAGTGCTTGTGGCACCTTAGAGACTAACAAATTTATTTGAGCATAAGCTTTTGTGGGCTAAAACCCACTTCATCGGATGCATGCGGTGAAAATACAGGAGGAAGATATATATATACACAGAGAACATGAAAAAATGGGTGTTGCCATAACGAGAGTGATCAATTAAGGTGAAGTGAGCTATTATCAGCAGGAGAAAGTCACAATATTACAACAAAAAAACTACAAAAACAGACTTCAATGAGAGACTGCTGAATTGGAATTAATTTGCAAACTGGACACCATTAAATTAGGCTTGAATAAAGACTGGGAGTGGATGGGTCATTACACAAAGTAAAACTATTTCCCCATGCTTATTCCCTCCCTTCCCACACTGTTGCTCTCACCTTCTTGTCAACTGTTGGAAATGGGCCATCCTGAGCGGCGAATAGCAGAGAGGCTAACAGAGGGAGTTTGCCTGGGATCTGTCTGAGAGGAGGTACGCTAAGGACTGCATTAGGGAGGCTGTGTTGGTGAGTATCTGAGTGTCTGTTGTGGGGACAGTTTGACAGTGTGCTTGTTTGAAAAGTGTGAATTGGGAGTGCTTTGTTCCAGGTGAGCCTTAAGTGGGCCTGACTGTTATAAAAAGCCAGTCAGCTGCAAACCAGCTGAGCCGTGAACAGCAGAGAGGCTAACAGAGGGAGTTTGCCTGGGATCTGTCTGGGAAGAGCCCACTGAGACTTACATCTTGCCGGCTTCTCTGAGTAGTTATTACAACTCCTGAGGAAGCTCATAGAAGGAGGGTAATATGGATGGGGATTGTTCAGCTGTTGTGACCTCCACTGGATGTGCCATGTTTGTCTTTCTTCCACAGGACACAAGCGACTTTGTCTGTACAAAGTGCAAGCTGGTCTCCATATTGGAAGAGAAGGTTCAAGGTCTGGAGAAACAAGTATCGACCCTGCGTTGCATAAGAGAAACTGAAGATTTCCTGGACAGACATCAGGATATGCTTCTATGGACACAATGTTCTGAAGATTCAGAGCAGGCTGCGCAGCGGGGACAGGAGGATGGTGAAGAAATTTGGCAGCATGTAACCTCCAGAAGAAGAAAGGGGGGCATCCATGTACCAGCAGCGCAGATAGAGGTAAGCAACCATTTCCATGTTCTCTCCACAGGTACTAATGCGGAGAGTGGACTAGATGATGCATCTGAGGGAAGGGAACAGAAGGAGACTCTGCCGATTGGAAGGCATGAGATGCACTGTCCTAGGGATGGGGGTTCCATGACCACCGCTCCCAAGAGGAGGAGGTGGGTGGTGGTGGTCGGGGACTCTTTCCTCATGGGGACTGAGTCATCTATCTGCCGCCCCGACCGGGAAAACTGAGAAGTCTGCTGCTTGCCAGGAGCTAGGATTCACGATGTGACGGAGAGACTGCCGAGACTCATCAAGCCCTCGGATCACTACCCCTCCTGCTTCTCCACGTGAGCACCAATGATACTGCCAAGAATGACCTTGAGCAGATCACTGCGGACTATGTGTCTCTGGGAAGAAGGATAAAGGAGTTTGAGGCGCAAGTGGTATTCTCATCCATCCTCCCTGTGGAAGGAAAAGGCCTGGGTAGAGACTGTTGAATTGTGGAAGTCAATGAATGGCTACGCAGGTGGTATCAGAAAGAAGGCTTTAGATTCTTTGACCATGGGATGGTGTTCCAAGAAGGAGGAGTGCTAGGCAGAGACGGGCTCCACCTAATGAAGAGAGGGAAGAGCATCTTTGCAAGCAGGCTGGCTAACCCAGTGAGGAGGGCTTTAAACTAGGTTCACAGGGGGAAGGAGACCAAAGCCCTGAGGTAAGTGGGGACGTGGGATACTGGGAGGAAGCACGAGCAGGAAAGCGCGAAAGGGGAGGGCTCCTGCCTCATACTAAGAAAGCAGGACAAACAGCAAGTTATCTCAAGTGCCTATACACAAATGCAAGAAGCCTGGGAAACAAGCAGGGAGAACTGGAAGTCCTGGCACAGTTAAGGAATTATGATGTGATTGGAATAACAGAGACTTGGTGGGATAACTCACTTGACTGGAGTACTGTCATGGATGGATATAAACTGTTCAGGAAGGACAGGCAGGGCAGAAAAGGTGGGGGAGTTGCATTGTATGTAAGAGAGCAGTATGACTGCTCAGAGCTCCGGTATGAAACTGCAGAAAAACCTGAGTGTCTCTGGATTAAGTTTAGAAGCGTGAGCAGCAAGGGTGATGTCGTGGTGGGAGTCTGCTATCGACCACCGGACCAGGGGGATGAGGTGGACGAGGCTTTCTTCTGGCAACTAACGCAAGTTACTAGATCGCAGGCCCTGGTTCTTATGGGAGACTTCAATGACCCTGATATCTGCTGGGAGAGCAATACAGCGGTGCACAGACAATCCAGGAAGTTTTTGGAAAGTGTAGGGAACAATTTCCTGGTGCAAGTGCTGGAGGAACCAACTAGGGGCAGAGCTCCTCTTGACCTGCTGCTCACAAACCGGGAAGAATTAGTAGGGGAAGCAAAAGTGGATGGGAACCTGGGAGGCAGTGACCATGAGATGGTCGAGTTCAGGATCCTGACACAAGGAAGAAAGGAGAGCAGCAGAATACGGACCCTGGACTTCAGAAAAGCAGACTTTGACAACCTCAGGGAACTGATGGGCAGGATCCCCTGGGAGAATAACATGAGGGGGAAAGGAGTCCAGGAGAGCTGGCTGTATTTTAAAGAAGCCTTATTGAGGTTACAGGGACAAACCATCCCGATGTGTAAAAGGAATAGTAAATATGGCAGGTGACCAGCTTGGCTTAACAGTGAAATCCTTGCTGATCTTAAACACAAAAAAGAAGGTTTCAGAGTAACAGCCGTGTTAGTCTGTATTCGCAAAAAGAAAAGGAGTACTTGTGGCACCTTAGAGACTAACCAATTTATTTGAGCATGAGCTTTCGTGAGCTGTAGCTCACGAAAGCTCATGCTCAAATAAATTGGTCATCGGATGCATCCGATGAAGTGAGCTGTAGCTCACGAAAGCTCATGCTCAGACAAATTGGTTAGTCTCTTAGGTGCCACAAGTACTGCTTTTCTTTTTACAAAAAAGAAGCTTACAAGAAGTGGAAGATTGGACAAATGACTAGGGAAGAGTATACAAATATTGCTTGGGCATGCAGGAGTGAAAACAGAAAGGCCAAATAACACCTGGAGTTGCCTCTAGCAAGAGATGTTAAGAGTAACAAGAAGGGTTTTTTCAGGTATGTTAGCAACAAGAAGAAAGTCAAGGAAAGTGTGGGCCCCTTACTGAATGAGAGAGGCAACCTAGTGACAGAGGATGTGGAAAACGTTAATGTACTCAATGCTTTTTTTTGCCTCTGTCTTCACGAACAAGGTCAGCTCCCAGACAGCTGCACTGGGCAGCACAACATGGGGAGGAGGTGACCAGCCCTCTTTGAAGAAAGAAGTGGTTTGGGACTATTTAGAAAAGCTGGATGAGCACAAGCCCATGGGGCCGGATGCGCTGCATCCAAGAGTGCTAAAGAAGCTGGCGGATGTGATTGCAGAGCCATTGGCCATTATCTTTGAAAACTCATGGCGATTGGGGGAGGTCCCAGATGACTGGAAAAAGGCTAATGTAGTGCCCATCTTTAAAAAAGGGAAGAAGGAGGATCCGGGGAACTACAGGCCAGTCAGCCTTACCTCAGTCCCTGGAAAAATCATGGAGCAGGTCCTCGAGGAATCAATTCTGAAGCACTTAGAGGAGAGGAAAGTGATCAGGAACAGTCAGCATGGATTCACCAAGGGCAAGTCATGCCTGACTAATCTAATTGCCTTCTATGACGAAATAACTGGCTCTGTGGATGAGGGGAAAGCAGTGGACGTGTTGTTCCTTGACTTTAGCAAAGCTTTTGTTACGGTCTCCTACAGTATTCTTGCCAGTAAGTTAAAGAAGTATGGGCTGGATGAATGGACTATAAGATGGATAGAAACCTGGCTAGATTGTCGGGCTCAGTGGGTAGTGATCAATGGCTCCATGTCTAGTTGGCAGCCGGTATTAAGTGGAGTGCCCCAAGGGTCGGTCTTCGGGCCGGTTTTGTTCAATATCTTCATAAATGATCTGGAGGATGGCATGGATTGCACCCTCAGCAAGTTTGCAGATGACACTAAACTGGAAGGAGAGGTAGATACGCTGGAGGGTAGGGATAGGATACAGAGGTACCTAGACAAATTAGAGGATTGGGCCAAAAGAAATCTGATGAGGTTCAACAAGGACAAGTGCAGAGTCCTGCCCTTAGGACAGAAGAACCCAATGCACCACTACAGACTAGGGACCGAATGGCTAGGCAGTAGTTCTGCAGTAAAGGACGTAGGGGTTACAGTGGACAAGACGCTGGATATGAGTCAACAGTGTGCCGTTGTTGCCAAGAAGGCCAATGGCATTTTGGGATGTATAAGTAGGGGCATTGCCAGCAGATCGAGGGACGTGATCGTTCCCCTCTATTCGACTTTGGTGAGGCCTCATCTGGAGTACTGTGTCCAGTTTTGGGCCATACACTAAAAGAAGGATGTGGAAAAACTGGAAAACATCCAGCGTAGGGCAAAAAAATGATTACGGGACTGGAACACATGACTTATGAGGGGAGGCTGAGGGAACTGGGATTGTTTAGTCTGTGGAAGAGAAGAATGAGAGGGGATTTGATAGCTGCTTTCAACTACCTGAAAGGGGGTTCCAAAGAGGATGGATCTAGATTGTTCTCAGTGGTAGCAGATGACAGAAGAAGGAGTAATGGTCTCAAGTTGCAGTGGGGAAGGTTTAGGTTGGATATTCGGAAAAACTTTTTCACTAGGAGGGTGGTGAAACACTGGAATGCGGTACCTAGGGAGGTGGTGGAATCTCCTTCCTCAGAAGTTTTTAAGGTCAGGCTTGACAAAGCCCTGGCTGGGATGATTTAGTTGGGGATTGGTCCTGCTTTGAGCAGGGGGTTGGACTAGATGAACTCCTGAGGTCCTTCCAACCCTGATATTCTATGATTCTATGATTATCACTACAAAAGGTTTTTTTTCTCCTGCTGATAATAGCTCACCTTAATTGATCACTCTTGTTATAGTGTGTATGGCAACACCCATTTTTCATGTTATCTGTGTATAAATATATCTTCCTACTGTATTTTCCTCTTCACGCATCTGATAAAGTGGGTTTTAGCCCACGAAAGCTTATGCTCAAATAAATTTGTTCATCTCTAAGGTGCCACAAGTACTCCTCATTCTTTTTATCTCACGTTCTTTTTGGAAGAGACCAAAAACAGAAAAGCCAACTTAAAAAATTAGTTGTAAGGATATCAAAACAAAGAGTTGAAACTGAAAGTGTTTTACAACGTCACCTATTGTGTTAGTAGTGGCATTCAGTGAAATAAAGGAAACCCTAATATTGAATAATACTTCGTATGTCTGTAGGGGATCTTTTCATAAGGGCGATCTCAGTGTTTTAAATATACTTCTAAATCAATACTGTGATGTAGGTAAGGCATCAATTGACCTATCTATATATTTATAATGCACTAATTGCTATGGTATCGGAGCTCCCTCAGTCAATGATTTTGAATAATAAGATTCTACTACATGAGGCAACTTATCATGTACGAAAAGAAGCGCTTAGAATACTGGTGTCCCCTTCTGTGACTGGGAGAGTTTGTTGCTGTATAACTGAGTGAAAAACCCTCCATGATCATTCTCTTTCATCACCTGATTTTTTGACACTGCTGGTTAGTAGCTTTCTTTTCCTTTTAAAGGAGTTATCTCACACTTTAACAGACTGTCATAACCCACTTGAATTATTGCACTTCTCTGTGTAGCTGATGTGACAGGATGATTTAGGGCCAAATTTTGCCATCAGAGTCACATGGTGTGCCTATGTTTTATTAGACAGGAAGCATCTTAAAGCGGACACCTCATTTAGGGCCTGATCCAACATCTATTGATATTAATGGAAAAATACCCGTTGACTTCAGTGGGCTTGGGAGCAAGCATTTATTTTCCAGCCTACCACATTGTTTTCTCGACCATTCTTGTGGGAACTGATCACACACACAGACAAATCTTGGCCAAAATTAAGTGGATTTACCCTTTTCCCCAAAGGAGGAACTGGACTCTGCTTTGGACGAGTAAGTCACAACTAACCTTACACTGAGCAACATGCAATTATTATAAATTAGCATTATATCATAGCCCCAACCGCGTGTTAGGTGCTTTTGAATTCCCTCAGCTGCACACGGATGAAGAAAGCACTTGGGCTAAAATAGAAACCATCTTGAACCTTCATTCAGAACAATCCCAAATGGATTTTTTTGAGGTTTCAATAAGTTTGGTTAATGTTAAAAAATGCATCTATTTTTCATTTTTCACACCCCATCTACACATTTTGATTCTTATTAGAGCCAAAAATTCCAGAATATGGGGAGAAAGGCTGCCCTTTCTAGTGTTTCTAGCCCAGGTGGAAGAGGAAAGTATTGAAAATTTCACAAGAGAACTTGGCTGTTTGATATTTCTTTCTGAAATTTGTAGAATCTATTGATCAGATTTTTTTCAAAGTTGCAGAGCACCCACAACTCTAACTGAAGTCAGAAGGAGCTGTGGATTCTCAGCAACTTTTGAAAATCAGGCAAAAGAGATTCAGTACTGTGATGGGGTGTTCACCCCACACAGGGCCGGAAGGGTTAAGATGGCAAAGTGGGCCAATTAACTGCCCAGGCTGCACTTGGAGAAGGAGACAGGGAGCAGGGATTTGAGTAGAACAGGCTCAGCTGGGCAGGAAGAGGAGGCAACCTACATAAACGAGAAAGCTGGCAACAGAAGGGGGCTGGAGGGAAGGAGTCCTCAGTCACTCCTTGGGAAAAGAGGGGTGTATCTGGGGCTTGCAGCAAATAGTCTACAGTTATTCCTTGGGAGGAGGAAATGTGGCTTGGCAAGCCCAAAGAAGGGGGAGACTCAGGAGAAAGAGCAACGAGGTATGGGGTAGGTCAAACCTGGGCTGCTGATGAGAGTGCCCCTGAGCTGGGACCTGGAGTAGAGTGTGGGTCTGGGTCCCCCTACCAGTCGCCGATGAAGTGGCACCGGCAGGGCAATGAGCAGGAAAGCTGCCTGAGCCCATTTGTCAAGGACTTTGAAACCGCGGAAGGTGGGAACATGTACAGTGACCTGGCTGGAGGGAGGAGACTGCAGTTCCTGGAGTGAGAGGGGTCTACAGGGTAAAAGGACAATGAGAGAGACACCGCCAGGGAGGGTGCAATGCATGGTCAGAGCTAAACAGTAGGAGGTGCCCTCAGCGGTGAGTGCATCCTGTGACAAGCACCCAAAAGTTAAACTGCTGAGTCTTTGAGATTCATGTATCACTACAACAGAACTGTCAGTATATTTCTGAATTTAAACATCTGCAACATAAATACCAATGACTTAGGGTAAGAGAGAATCTGAGGTTTGATGCACTCTTTGAAACAGACTGGAAGGCTGGAGAGGAAGTTGCATTAAACAATATGAGAGACGACCAATGCATTGATGAACCTTTTGTAGAGAAAACAATGAATATTGAACATGAAGAACTGTCAGTGTTCAGTGACAGCCTTGTACATGGGATGGGGGTGGGTATGGGGGTGGGGAGAAGAGTTTTAAAATGTAAGACTAGACTAGAGCTCTTTAGATAAGGGATTGTCTTTTCATTGTGTGTGTACAACGCCTAGCTCAATGGGACTCTGATCCTTGACTGGGGACCTGTAGGCACTACTGAAATACAAATAATAATAAAGGAGTCCAATATGACACGTGTGTTACTAGCTTAGCTAAGTGGGAGGGTTGTCCACAATGACAGAAAAGCAAGAGGAAGGAAAGATAGGGAATTCACTTTTTGCCATGTTGAGTTTGAACTGGAGATGGGACATCTAGGAGGGGTATTAAACAGTGAACTATAGGAAACTATTCTATTTTTTAAACAGAAAGAACAATCATATACTTTCAGTTTGAATTATTTTTATTTTAGATTAAGGGAAGCAACAAATCAAAAAAGCCCTCAGTGACAGATCACATGTCTCTTCTGTAGCATGTTGAACTAATCCCGCTTTCCAAAATGGCAGCTGCCTCTCCACACAGCCAAGCTACTTCGTTTTCCACGTACTGCACCTTTACATTTCTAAATTGTAACATAGCTACATCCCAGAGACATAACCGAAGGGATGAGATCAGAGAAGCAGGGTTGTGAGTCAGCCGACTAGTGATGTGAATAGATGTCACCTAAGGATAGCATCTAGAGGGAAACAGAAGAAAGCAGAGGACAAAGAACTGGGGAATATGGCTAGAGATGAGGGAGGAAGTTGAGCCATGAAGCATACAGTGTGATGACTGGAGTGACAGGAGAGCAGAAAGTCTCTGAAGTCTTGGGAAGAGAGAAGCAGGGATTGATCACCTACATCAGAAGAGGTGAATGGATCAAAAAGAATGAGAATAGAGAAGAGGGCCTTGTAAATATAGCTCTTGAAAAATACTTTAGGTAAAGAGAGTGAGAAAAAATGAAGATTTTACTAAATCCTTTTTGAAAAGGGAGCACCTTGTAGTAAACATGAGTACTTTAACAGGGCCCCAAAATCCTACATCTGGATACTTAGATCAGTACTCTGGAGCAAAATCTTACACAGGTAAATATAGATTTAAGTACTTTGGGGCCAAATTCTGACCTCATATGCACAAGCATAGTTCTCATTGACATCAGTGGAAACTACATGTGTTGTACCCCGTGGCAGAATCTAGCTTCAGATTCTGGATATGGATGTCTGATTCAGGCATCCATGTTTGAAAACTGAGTCCAGCACGTCACTTTTGTTCTGTATCTCTCCATTTTTCCTCCTGTGTCCCCATGTGTTGGGTTTTTTAAGATAATCGTGGCAAAATTTTAAACATCAGATATAACCATGAGGAAGTAAAATCTCTTTTGATGAAAAGGAAGCAGTGAGAAATAAGAGATTTTTTTCTTTCCTGATTGAAAATAAAATACACGAATAGTACTGGCATTGTACTGTGTTATCCAGCATGGCACAGTTCAACTCTGGAACTGTCAAGTGTAGGGTCTACAGCTGTGGATGAGGATTATGCTAAATTCATGAAGCTCTACTACTTATTTGAGGTGTCACTTGTGCATATGTCAAGGAAATTCAGTGTTCATTTCTTGTCACACCACTTCTTAAACCCAGGTGCCTGGGGCTCTTCTCAGTTAAAACAGAATATAAAGTTTTCCTCCTCAAAGGTGACTGTTAAATTTAAGAAACATTACATTCATAAACTTTCAAAAGTCCCTTTGAAGTGTAATCAGGTAACTGATTTCAGTGAAGGAGACCAATTTCAACCTAGATGTAGGGATGAATTGGATCGACAGTTTAGAAACTCTAGATTTGAAAACAAAGACAGTGGGTCAGTTTCGGAGGTGATGTGGAAGCTGGTTTAATTTAAACTCCCTGCTGCCACCCACTCCCCAACATGTAAGTGTGTCTAAATTGGTGTACCTTACATGCCTAGGAAAAAGGAGTAAGTGCTTGTCTACATGGGGGGCTTTAATTCTCATCTCTTTGAGGCCATGCTCAATACTAAAGCTGCACTAATAGCATGCACATGGGATGGTGCTCCCTCTTTCAATGTGCATGATGTACACATGGCGGCGGCTTCCTGTCTACTAAATGTGTGGCCTTTAGTTCTCTGCCAGCTGTGTGCATGCTGGAATTTTTCTCACTGTACACTGTGATATGCATAGCAGAAGCCAGGTGAGTACAAATTAAAAAAAATCCCATGTTTCCAGTGGCTCTGCCCCATTTATTCTTTCTTTATGTGCTAGTGTCATTTTTGAATTGCTATTGGTCAGTACGGCCCCACCAATGCGCTGTGCTGCTCTGCTGGCAACTGTGCATATGCAGAGGCTGCTTGGTCTGTATTTTGCACTCAAAGCTGGATGAATTCGGGTTTGAACTCTGCCCACCACACCACTAAGGAGATAATGTGTCAGCAGCAGTGGGAGAGCCTTCAAAGGCAGAAGCGGGACGAGGAAGAAGAGGGAGACCCTGAGCAATTGATCATTCAGGATCATTTTCACACTGTGCAGTGCCATTTCTGGGCTCAGGAAACCAGCACAGAGTGGTGGGAAATGATTGTTGTGCAGACCTGGAATGACTAGCAGTGTCAAGAGAATTTCGGGATGGGGAAGGCAGCCCTTTTAAAGATATGTGCTGAACTAACTCTGAAGCTGCAGCGGGAGCATACAAACATGCTGTGCCCCACGCTCGCCATTGCCATCTGGAAGCTGGCTGACCCCGAATGCTACAGATCCATACTGAACCAGTTCATATGGGGAGATCGACCATTCAGGCTATTGTCATGAAGGTGTGTGATGCCATGGAAAAGGTCCTTTTGCAGTGAGTTATAAAGCTGGGTAATGCTCAGGAGAATATTGATGGCTTTGCATGCATGAGGGTCTCAAGCTGTATTGAGGCAGTTGATGGGAACCAGGTGTCTATTATTTGTCCCGCACACCAATCAGGGCTCAGAATTTATAAACAGAAAGAAATCTATAAACGGGTATTTGTCTGTGGTGCCTCAAGGGTTGGTTGATTACTGGGGCAGGTTTATGGACACAAATGCAGGGTGATTTGGAAGGGCCCATGATGCTAGGATCTTTTGGAACTCAGCTCTATTTGCCTTAATGGAAAAAGGACTGTTTGCCCCAGAAACACTATGGATATTAATGCTGTGGAGATTGCTCCAGTAATCCTGGAAGACCCAGTTTATTCTCTGCTTTCCTGGTTAACGAAGCCATTCACAGGCCACTTGGACAGAAGGGAGGAACTGTTTAACTATCGGCTCAGTAGCTGCAGAGTGATGGTGGCGTGTACATTTGGCTGTCTGAAAAGAAGGTGGCACTGTCTGTGGAATAGGCTGGAAGCAGCAGGAAACATCCATGTAAAAGATTATAGCAGCGTAATGTATTTTGCACAATATTTGTGTAACCCTTCTGCCCTTGTGTAACCCTTCTTACCCTTGTGTAACCCTTCAGCATCTAGGGGTTCCTCTTCAACAATACCACACAAATCCGGCTCGAGCCCCCACCCAGTAACTTAGGACATTTACACACCACCACCGGGTGTCTCTGAGAGGCAATACTTCCACTCTTGCAAGCACAGAGTCTGAGTGTAGGAAAGAAACTTTTAATAAAAGGCGGGAAGTCATTAATTTGGGAAAATGCCGCAAACAGGATTCATAAACATAAAACCATGAGCAAAAGCCCAAATACATTGGGTAGTTCACTCTTGCCTCAGGTTCTTAAGTCCAGCAACCAAAAGTCCCTTTAATGTGCCTGTCCCTTCTCTGCACCCCACTCACAATTGTTGTTCTTGGCCAGTACAGGCCCAGAGTTCAGAGGTGCATCTGTAGAGTTCACCTCCCACCCTAAGTGGAAGGAGGAGTAAGAAGACAACCTACTTGCTCAGCTGACTGGGCACTCGCTTGCTGCTCCTTTCCATGACCATCCTGCTGGCCAATTGGTGCTCAGCGCCTCTCCACTGGCCACCCTGCTGGCCAACCACCTTGCTGGCTGCCCTGCTGGCTGTCCACTGCACCTCGCTGTTGGCCACCCTGCCGACTGATCGCCAATCCGCCCCGGGATGTCTTCAGGTCCCACCACTTAACGCAGCTCTCTTATGTTTGTGAGAGTAAGGAGAAAGCCTTAGCGATGGGTGGAAGGCTGAGGCGCAGAGACTTGCTCAGTGGCTTGAGCAGCCAGCAAGGCATCCAGCAGAAAACGGGGGCAATATTATCAGGGATGCTATTGCTCTTATTTTGACTTTCAAGCCTGAAACTTGGCAGCTGTACATCCAGCTGTTAACCCATAGAGGATAGGTGTGGGTGGGTGGGGAGTGAAGGGGAGGGGATGGGATTGTGAGCTGTTCAGTGTTGTTTATGGATGGTGGGAAGTGCAACATTCTGGCAATTCTTATATTACCTGGGCTTCTGAGAGCAGTGCTGTGGAAGCACAGTGGTAAGGGTTGCTGCTGGTCCTAGTAGTCTGTATTGTCCAGGGGCTGCATGACATGTCTGGTTGTTGGTTCACAGCACTGCATGGCCTGCTGCCCTAACAGCAACATATGCTGCAACAGGGCACTCTGGCTCTGTGTTGCCTCAAGCAGTTGCCTCTGCACCTCCCCGTTGTTTTCAATACTGCCTTTTTGCCATGGCAATACTGTCCTTGGCCACACCAGGAGCTCTCTGGAGAGCTCTGTCTGTCTCCCTCTCTGTCCTCATGTACGGCCTTTGCCTCTCCACTACTTTCGGGTTTTTTGAAGACTCTGAAATGACATCAATGAACATTTCATCACGAGTTTTGCTTTTTCTGCTTCTCAGGATAGCCAGCTGCTAAGCCAGTGATAAAAGCCACGTCCTTGAGAGTCGGGGTAGTGCAGGTGCTGTGAGCTGTGGGAGTACAAAAAACTACAAGTGGTGATGGCTCATATTCCAGAGAAGCAAGGCTAGCATTTTTATATGCATTTCTGACTCCCCCTCTCTGAGATTCTTCCCAGTCTTGGGGTGGAGGGACTTCTGAGATGGTAAGTGGTGTGAGCAGAGAGGAAAGCTATATTGGGATTTTTGTCTGTGCAGTCTTTGACTTTGCTGTTGTGCCTTGGAGTCTCTATAGGTGTTGGTGTGGGTAGTGGATCAGAAATTATGTTCACAATCTGGCTTTCAGTTTTGCTGTGCCTTGGAAGTGATCGGCAGGTGAGATCTGGTGTAAGCTGGACAGAAATCCCCTCTACATCCCCGTTAGGCTGTCCTGACTCTTGATGTTGTTACACTGAGGTGGGTGATGTGGAAGCAGAGAATGGCCTTATTCAAAAAACCAAAGGGCAGACCAGTGAAATATATTGTAAAGTTATGCGCTAAGATGGTCCCCGCCCCCAGACATGCTGCAGGAGTGGAAGGAAGTAGTGAACTATACCTGGGGGGAGGTGGGGATGACCATGCGGCTATCCCTCAGAATGTCTGGACAAAAATAGAGCAATTTCGTAGCCTGAGATTCTGCTTTATCTTCCCTGAAGACATGGTGAAAGTGTAGAGAAAAATACTGAGGGTTCTGCAATGATTGTGTGAAGCATGCACTGTTACCAGTTTTTCTCTATACAAACCTGTCAAAGGACATTAAGAGTTTTGCTATCACTACGGTAAAGCTCTTCTCCTGTAATAATTCATATTACAGGGCATTTATACCTCAGAGTGGAGCTTTAATCCTTGTCCCTTTATGGGCATGCAGTCTCCATGTCTACATCCTGTAAACTGAGAACACTAACCAGATTTCTTTTCCTGTAACCACTATCTCAATATGCTTTTGCATTTCACACAAATGAACATTTTCATGATTAGAACCTGCTGCAGGAGGTTGGGTGGAGTAGAGGCTGTGGATGCTGCCATTTTGAGCTGGTGAATGTGGTTGGAGCAAATGAGGAGAGGGGAAAAAATAGGTGGATGGGCATGTGCCCTCTATGCCAGGGGCCTAAAAACAGTCAATAGCAGCTGCTTTATCATGAGACAGAGGCCAGTTGCCTGACCAGAGCAGTTGCCATTTTGGAAATGTTTGGGAGGGCTGAATGGACAGCGTGGGCCTCGACTCAGAAAGGCTCCCAGATCACATCTGCCTAAAATAGCTCTGGCACCTGGAAAAGAAGCTAGCATGGCAGTATAGCATGATAATAATAATAAACTGTAAAGACAGATTTCTTACATAGTATCATAGAAATGTATGGTGGAAAGGAAATAATCAAGTCCAACCCACTGCGTTGAAGCAGGGCAGGAAACCTAGACCATTCCTGACAGATGGTTGTCCAGCCTGTTCTTAAAAACCTCCAAGGATGGGGATTCCACAACCTCCCTTGGAAGCCTGTTACAAAGCTTAACTACCCTTGCAGTTTGAAAGTTTTTCCCTAATATCTAAATTAAATCTCCCTTGCTGCAGATTAATCCCAATACTTCTTGCCCTACCTTCAGTGGATGTAGAGAACAATTGATCACTGTCCTCTTTCTCACATCCCTTAACCTGTTTGAAGAATGTTATCAGGTCCCTTCTCATCTTCTTTTCTCAAGACTAAACATCCCCCGTTTGTTTAACCTTTGCTAATAGGTAAGGTTTTCTGAATCTTGTATCATTTTTGTTGCTCTCCTGTCTGCATCTTTCCTAAAGTGTGGCCAAGAAGTAGACAATACTCTAGCTCAGGCTTCACCAGTGCTGAGTTACCTCCCTTGTCTTGTGAATATACCCCAAAATTATATTAATCTTTTTTGCAGTTCTATCACATTGTTGACTTATATTCAATCTGTGATCAACTACAACCACAAATCCTTTTCTGCAGCACTACTGCCTAGCCAGTTATTCCCCATTTTATATTTGTGCATTTGATTTTTCCTTCTTAAGTATAGTACTTTGCATTTGTATTTATTGAATTTCATCTTGTTGATTTCAGACCAGTTCTTCAATTTATCCAGGCCATATTGAATTTTAATCCTGTCCCCCAAAGTTCTTGCAACCCCTCTCAGGTTGGTGTCATCTGCAAATTTTATAAGCACATTCTCCACTCCATTATCCAAGTCATTAATGAAAATATTTCCTAGTACCGACCCAGGACAGACCCCCACTGATCCACAGTAGATATGGTCTTCCAGTTTGACAGTAAACTACTTGCTGAGTACGGACATTCAACTAGTTGTGCACTCACCTTGTAGTAATTTCATTTAGACCACATTTCCCTAGTTTGCTTATGAGAATGTCTTGTTGGGCTATGTCAAAAGACTTACTAAAATCAAGATCCATCACTTATACCATTTTCCCCCATCCACTAGACCAGTAACCCTGTCAAAGAAGGAAATAGGCTAGTTTGGCAGGATTTGTTCTTGATTAATCCATATAGGCTATTGTTTATAACCCTGTTATCCTCTAGGTACTTACAAATTGATTGTTTAATAATTTGTTCTGGTATCTTTCCAGATATTGAAGTTAGGCTGACTTGTCTCTAATTCCCTGGTCCGGTTCTCCTTTTTGAAAATAGGTACCGTGTTTGCTCTTCTCCAGTCCTATAGGACCTCACTCATCCTTCATGAGTTCTTGAAGATAATTATTAATGGGTCCGAGATTGATTTAGTGAGTTCCTTAAGTACCCTAGGATGAATGCCATCTAGCCCTGATGATCTGAATACATCTAACTTATCTAAATATTATTTAACTTGTTCTTTCCTTAATTTGGCTTGTTTTCCTTTCCCGTTGTTAATATTAATTGTGCTGAGTATCTGGCCACTATTAACCTTTTTAGTGAAGACTGAAGCAAAATGGACATTAAACACCTCAGCATTCTTGATGTCATCAGTTATTACTTCATCTTCCCTGCTAAGTAGAGGACCTAGACTTTCATTTGTCTTTCTCTTGCTCCTAATATATTTAAAAACCTCTTCTTATTGCATTTTATGTCCTTTGTTAGGTGTAGCTCATTTTGTCCCTACATGCTTATGCTGTTCTTCTGTACTTCTCCTTTCAATGTGTCCATGTTTCAGCTTTTGGTAGGATTCTTTCAGGAGCCTAGCCTGCAGCAGAGCCTGTCACCTGGTAACTAATGAGTGCAGCTGATAGAAACTGTCTGATTAACTGTTCCACCTAATTGGTTGAAGGAGTCAGCAGGCTGATACTTAAGTGCAGCAGCAGCAGCAATCCAGTGGCTGCTCAATGAATTCCTAGCCTGCAACTGTGCTTGGCTTGTCCTTGCCTCTGCTGTCTCTAGCCTTGTTCATGTCCCAACCTGTTCCCACTCCTTCTCTCACCCTCGCTTCTTCCTGACTTCTGAGTCCCAGCTCAGATCCTCATCTCTGTTTTCTAACTGTGATTTTGGATAACACTTCATCTTAGGCTTTGGTTTCGATACCCAGATCTGAAACTTCACTTCTCTTCTGATTCATTTCAAACTGGTAGTCCAGACTCCTGCTCCATCCACTAGGCAAGACCATCCATGACTCAGTCATTCACAGTGGGCTGCTCAAACTGTCAACCACTGAGTCATGGGTGGTCTGACCTAGTGGTTGGAGCAAGAGTCAGCCTAGCAGTGAGAGCTGAATCCAGATGGGGCCAGTCAAGGAGTGAAGTCAAGGGTCATAGCTGGATGCCAGAAACCAAAGCCTAAGCTGAAAGTTTTACCAGAGTCACAGTCTGAAAGCATAGCAGAGGGTTGTAGCTGGGAGTCAGCAACCAAATCTATTTAGCACTGTCCACAAATAAATCTTTAGTCCAGTGGCTGGCCATAAAAGCTTCCTGCACTGACGCTTACTCCCAGATGGCAATGAGATCCAGGGACTCAGCACTTCTGCAAGTGGCTGCTTGTGGCATGTTATAGGGCTTCATGAATAACAATTGCAGCAGTGCTGATATACTCCAATCCAGGAGCAAATGGACAAAATCTTGCCCCTCACCAGTTTAAAAAAAAAGGGAGGAGGGGATATCCGGTCAAGTTGATATCAGAGCAGAGGAAGGTAAACAGGCAGATCTGTAACAGTTTACCTGCAAAGCAGTGTGGGATAGCTGTTGGAGGATTTTCAAAAAAGCGTGCAGCAGCTTTGCATACACAGAAACAACAGACTGAACTAGCTCAATTCACAGCAAAGTTAGTTCATTGTAAAAGAGGACTCGAGTTCGTGATATATGTGGAGTTATATATATGAATACTGAATTGCTTTGTGTGTATGCAAATGTTTTCAAACTGGATTCACTCAACTTAATCCAGTTTAATCCCTTCATATAGATAAGCCCTCTGTTAAAGTAGAGAGTGGCCTACTTCACCTACTTTCCTATACTCTCCTACTAGTAACTTTTCTTGATACGCTCCTCTTTTCTAGCCTTTTTATGTGTGAATCTCACTAGCCCACACTTCCCTAGTTTCAGACAGCCAAGTCAAGAGGATAATACAGGTGAAGGGATTAAATTACATGTTGGTAAGTGGATGTGATCCTAAGGGCCTGACTCTCATTTTTCACTAAGGCCCCTTTGCACCCATCCACCTGTGTAAACGAGCATTGAAGCAGATATAAATTACACTTTATTACCACTTTGAAGCCCTTAATGCTGCCAGAGTAGTATAAGGAGCCTTGGTGTAATTGAGAAGTCAGTCAGAAGAGTCAAGGTAAATCTCAGGAGGCCTGATTCCCCACTGCTGTGCACCCTGTTTAGGTACTCACACCTGTGATAATACAGTGGGAAGCATGACCATTCTGATTTAACAGTGCTTTGCACAGTTAAATGACTACACATGTGTAAGGAAAATCAAGCCTTGGGAGTCCAAGTTCATAGATTCCAAGGCCAGAAGTGCTCATTGTGATGATCTAGTCTGACCCCACCCTCATATAACACAGGCCATAGGACTTCCACATTCAAACTAGAGCTTTAAAAAAAAATGCAATCCTGATTTAAAAATTTCCAGTGATGTAGAATCCACCACAATCTTAAAATTTTCCGATTATGCTTGCTTATGCTCACTTTCAAAAATCAGTGCCTTATGTCCAGTCTGAGTTTGTCTAGCTTAATTTCCAGCCATTGGATCATGTTATACCAAGGGTGGACAAACTATGGCCTGCGGGCTGTGCATGGCCCGTCACACCTCTTAATTCAGTCCTCGAGCTCCCACCAGGAAGCAGGTTCGGGGGCTTGCCCTGCTCCGGTGCTCCAGCCAGGGAGCAGGGCCGGGTGCTTGCCCTGCTTCACATGTGCCATGGCTCTGCATGTCCCCCCTCCAGCTCCTACATATAGGGGCAGCCAAGGGGCTCTGCACGCTGCCCCTGCCCCAAGTGTTAGCTCTGCAGCTCCCATTGGCCAGGAACAGCAGCCAATGCAAGCTGCAGGGGTGGTGCCTGTGGATGGGACAGCACACAGAGCTACCTGGCTGGTGCCGCGCCTCCACGTAGGAGCCAAAGCAGGGACATGCCGCTGCTTCCGGGAGCTGCTTGAGATAAGCACCACCCAAAGCCTGCACCCGTGATCTCCTCCTATGCCCCAACCCCCTGCTCCAACCCTGATCCCCCTCCCACCCTCCAAATCCCTCAGTCCCAGCCTGGAGCACCCTCCTGCACCTCAAACCCTTCATCCCCACCCCCACCCCCGAGCCCACACCCCCAGCCGGAGCCCTCACCCTGACCGCCTGCACCCCGGCCCCAGCCCAGAGCCCCCTCCCATACTCTGAACCCCTCAGCTCCAGCCCAGAGCCCCCTCCCCTGCACTCCGGCCCCAGCCCAGAGCCCCCTCCCGCACCTTGAACTCTTCATTTCTGGCCCCACCCCAGAGCCCATATTTCCAACTGGAGCCCTCACCTCCTCTCACACTCCAACCCCCAATTTTGTGAGCATTCATGGCTCGCCATACAATTTCCATACCCAGATGTGTCCCTCAGGCCAAAAAGTTTTCCCACCCCTGTGTTGTACTGTTCTCTGCTAGACTGAAGAGCCCATTACCAATTTTCCCCCCAAGGTAGGTACTTACAGACTGTATTCCTCTCATCCCTAACTCTCTCTTTGTTAAAATAGATTGAATTCCTTTTCTCACTCTATAAGGCGTGTTTTTTTAATCCTTGAATCATTTTTGTGGTGATTCTCTGAACCCTCTCTAATTTATCAGCATTCTTCTTGTATGATGGACACCAGAACTAGACACAGTATTCGAGCAGTGGTTGCACTAGTGCTAAATACAGAGGTAAAATAACCTCTCTACTCCTCCTCAAGATTACCGTATTTAACATTCAAGGATCAAATTAGCTCTTATGACCAGAGCATTGTACTGGGAACTCATGTTGAGTTGATTATTCACCATGACCCCCAAATCTTTTTCAGTCACTGCTTCCCAGGATAGTCTCCCATCCTGTAAGAATGGCCTACATTCTTTGTTCTTAGATGTATACATTTACATTTAGCCATATTAAAACGCACATTGTTTGCTTGCACACAGTTTAGCAAGGGAGCAGATCACTCTGTATCGGTAACATGTTCTCTTTGTTATTTTGTGTAAACTTTATCAGTGATGATTTTATGTTCTCTTCCAGGTCATTGATAAAAATGTTAAATAGCGTAGGCCCAAGAACTGATCCCTGAATGAATGAATGAAGAAGTTGGTGTACCATATGTGTTGTGGGGAGCAGCTGGAAGATTATGTAAGTTTCACCAATTTAGACACTCTCTAGACACAGCAACTTAGACTTAAAGTCACCTATGATTGTTTCCAGGTGAATGCTGGAAGAGCTTCTTATGTGATAGTAATGCATGTTAGGCAGTTCTAGATTTTCATGGTGCTAGTTTCTTTTATTATCCTTAAAAGTTTACCTAAGAATAGATAGTTTTGCAAGCTAAGCTTTGCAGTGTCTCGCTGCTAGTGCATTTATAACTGCAATCCACAAGGCGGCACAAGCAAGGTTATCAGAATAATTTGAGCATATGCCCCTTTCTGGACTGTAATAGACTTTGGGGGTTAAGGTGAGAATGGAGCAGCACCATGTTTCTAATAAATTAAGATACCGTCTTCAAACCTTGTTCCCATTCCAATGAACATCTGTGAGAGCATGTTATTATTTTACAAGAACCACGTGTTTTGTTGAGACATGAGCAGTCACGAGCAGCACAGTGCTGTCTTTGTACTTGTATTTCAGTAGGAAATTGTTGCGGAAGCAAGCTTTGTTTTATTCTGTTGTTCATAGACTAAAATGGAAGCAACAGCACTGTGAAAATGTTCCATTACTAGTAATGAGTGGGCTGTAAGTGCACAGACAGGAAGAAGACACACATTGACAGGCAGAGCTGGTTTAATGGCTTCTGTTGATTTCTAGTGATGGTGGTGGGCAGAGCTCCTTGACAATGCAAAACCAATTTTCACAAACATCATTCCGATTCCAAATGGCTGTTTGATTTGGCGATTATTATTTGCTATTCCTGAATATTTACAAGGCTAATGACTGTCATCTCGGTCATTGTTGGGGTATGAGCTTGGGCCTGGCACAGCATGAGTCTCAACAGCTTGAATTAAAAGACTATGTCCCCTAGTTGGCATCTGGCAGACCCGTTAGCTTCTGTGGATCTGATGCATAACACACATCAAACAATACATGATACATGAGGCTGGATTTTCTTTTCATGAGTGGTTGGGGAATTGCTGTTCATATGATTACTCACTTTTACACGTGAACAGGGGCACTATCATGGGAACAACAGTATGCACGCGTCATTATTTGTTGTTCATTATTCTCATGTTTAAAAGTTTCAGTCGTTCAGTCAGTGAAGAGAAATAAAATCATGTGATGTAGGGGACTGCAACAGGGCACTAGGCCTGGGGATGCAGGCATGTGTCCTGCTGTGTTTGTTACGGTCTTTTATAACTGGGTGCGGTAGTTCAGATGACATGCTTGCTCCGAGTCAGGAGGAGGATCTGCTGCTGTGTGGATCATCCAGTCCTTTCCCTTCCTGCCCAACTAGGGAGGAAATGTTGGAAGCACAGAAAGCTTCATTCTCTTCTTTTCTCTTCAGATTTTGATACCACGCTCATCATTATAATATGTGAATGCCTTCCACAAAGGCACTGAGCAAGGTGACTGACATCTGTCACAAAGTAGCCTCCATGGAGTGGCTCTGTTCTCTTCTCAGTCCTGTTACTATCAGCTGGAAATATCTAGCACAAAATGGCTACTTAAGCTGGGTACTGGGTCCCTAGATTTGGTTCAGTAAGAGGGTACTAGTTAGAGGTCGATCTGAGCCACGAAGTTCATATCTGGGCCTTAACTTCCCCTAAGTCTGTGAGAGTTTAGGACCTGGGGTTTTTATTTTGACCATCTGTAGTTCCTGTGTCTCTAAGGAGGGCTGATTACAGACTGGTAGTGTTTGAAGTGGGATCCAAAATTGTGTGGGACTTTATTTATTCAGCACCATCACCATGTTAGTTTTGGTCCATGTTTCACAAGTGTATTGATAGGAAGGAAAGGAAATGATGAAAAGTCGTCTTCTGTGCCCTCCATTTTTCCAGGCCCCGTTTCGTATTGTAGCTACTTTTCCTCTGACTTGCCTTACAACATCAGAATGTCTTTATGGAGGAGGTTGTCAGCTTTCTCTTTTGAGAAGCGAAGATCATCCCCTATTTTAAGTATTTCACTTGCTAGAGCAACTCCATTTTCAGCTTACGTTTTCTGCCCCCTCCCTATTTACAGACTGTCTGTTGCTAGAATGATTCAGGATGCTGAAGCAGTTGATTGCTGTATAAATCTTCACAGTATATATAATAAACACCTCTGAGGGTAGAGGTGCAGCGCTCTGTTACCACACATTAAAGCAAGCAAGATTCAGAAAGCCATGGAAACTTGAATTTTGGGAACTGGATGATGGTGCCAGAAATGATGGTTTGTTTAAAGCATAAAACTACATTATTTTAGTCTTTATGTAAAGTGCCAGATTGACAGACCTGGAGACCTGTCCACAGAACAGGCATAACATGGGCAGTGGAAGTTCAAGCTTCCCCAGTACAATGTAGTAGTTGAATGTTCCATGACTATAAATGAAGCCCAAAATTTAAGGAAACCTTGTGTGATTACACTAGCTGGCACAGGCTGCTAGCCAGTCTTGAAGCTAGAGAGCCAGAGAAAATTACAGGATCTGTTTGTCCAGCAGCCTCAGTAAAGAATCCTCCTCATTTTCATTACCAAAAAAATCCCTTTCTGTTCTCTACCACTAGAGTCACTAGACCCACTAGTGGATTCATTCAACCATAACATACACAAGCCAGTGCTAGAAGTGAGAGGTAGTTTAAGCTTCATGCCATCTTATTTAGACTTGATTCAGTCTTTGAAGCATCTGACAAGATTTCCAACAAGAGTGCCACAATGAATAGCTGCCCAGCAGGGATTGGACTGGGAACACCAACTAATTTCATTTGTCCTGGATTGAGATCATCAACTAGTTTCACAGTGACCACTGAAAAGACATCTGGATTGTATTTGAACCAGTGACCTAAAGGTGAAAAATTCTATATCTTACTTCCAATCCCCTGGGTTATGCAATCTCCCTGAGTTCCTTTTAAAATACACTTATCCAGACTCCACAAAAAACTTCTCTCCCAATAAACAAACAAACAACAATAGAAAAGCCAACCAACCAACCCCAAATCCAAAAGTGCTGAAAGACTGAAAAGATGCCAGCCAGTCACACCCTCATTAGCACTGATTGCACTTGCACTTAACCCTGTGCTCTAGTCTAAAAGATCTTTCAGGGCTTCCAGGAAAACTGCTGTAATAGCAACTGCCCTGTCTGTACAGGTTTATTTCTGTGCGCTGATTATTAGAGGTCAGGGTCTTCCCCATTCCTCCTTTGCTTGCTATGGCTCTTACAATAGCCAAGCCCATACTTTGTAGAGCTGCTTTGCAGATGCAAGTAAAGCTTTTTCTTCATGCGTATGTGCACACATTCGGACACCTATATTATAAGGGACCAAAACAAAGAGTCTCCCAACAATATATTTAACATTTTTAATTATTATACAGCATGGTGATGAAGGTCTCTAAAATAAATCACATAAACAAATTAGAAACAAAAGCTGGACCATATCAGGGACTTAGCTATTTTCTGGAAGACACAAAGAGAAGAAATAGGAATCAATACCAGGCAAAGACATCACAGGCTACTGGCCTTTTTTTGTGTGTTCTGTAAACACCAACCACACCGTGCAGGGTAATCTGCACTAGCTTGGAGAAGGGAAAATTTTAAAACATTAACAGCTCGAAGAGACTGGCCGAGAGCTCAAAACAGTCTAGACTTGTATACTTGTCCTTTTCCATGCAGTGTTTGCTTGTTTAATAAATGGAATATACCTGTCAGTCTAGGCTTGTCAAGTGAATTAGGCAGCCTCTGTGCAAAATACTGACATCAGTTGCAATAATAAATTAGTGTTTTTTCTCAGAGCCCGAGTACCTAGAGTCATATTGTGACATGAGTATCTCAGCTTTCATTTAAAAAGAAAAAAATAAGTTTGTAGACCTCATGGTTATTAGTTAGGCTGGAAAACTGAAGGCTACACAAAAGAACCCCAAATTTATTATTTTTCTATAACGTCATGAGTTTTTGAGGCCTGGCTCCTGATTTTGGACGCTTGCGACTGCCAATACTCATATAATTGGTCATGTCTTCTGGCACTAAATAAAATGAGAAAAAGTTATAGAACGCCTAGGATACTAGATATTTATATTATAGCAATAGGTAGCATTTCTTTAAGTCATTAATTCACCACCATCTTTTGTTCTTCTATGGAGCATCACCTTCAGTCCTCAAGCAGCAATAGTAGTGTTTTGGACCAGGTCTTGTCCATTGCTCCAAGCTAGCTAGGACCTGTTTTAGGAAGTTTAGTAAGAACCCTTCTAGGTGCAGTATGCAACAGTGAAAAATGATTCAGAGCAGCCATATACTCTCAGCAAACAACAAAAAGTGAAATCCTAGCTCCGTTCAAGTTAGTGGCAAAATTTCTATTGACTTTGGCGGGGCCAAAATTTAACCCAGTGTCTGTGTCTCGCATTCCAGAAAACACACAGTGCCTGAATGGGTCAGGTGCGGACAACTGACAAACCTGCTTCTTCTCCTTGGGACCCTGCTGCCCATCAACCATCTTCCCCTTTTGTCTGCTTATTGCCAGCCAATGTTTGTCCTTGTTATTATGCACATTTGGCATATTGAAATGGAGCAGAAAGTGCACCCCAGGGAACAGTAATAGAATAACATAGGCACTAAATACCAAAATTAAATCAGGAAAACCCACCTAATCATAGAACAAAACCAACAGGAAATTCTTGGTGGTAAGATTTTGTTTGACAAGTTTAAAAAGCCTCCTAGTTAAGACATCCAGCTATGACTTTTGGAAAATCATAGTCTCTCTATCAGTGCCTGGAATATGAGTGAGATCAGGCAACAGATAGAGTGGCAAAAAGGTTGATTCTGGACACCTGAATAAGAGACTTGACTACATTGCGAATCATCATTAAAAGAGGGTAAATATGAATCAGTGGAAATGGCAAGGTTCTTTAGGACAACGTTCCTCCTTACTTCAGCCTGGAGTTCTGAACTATATTAATACTTTAACTAGAAGTAGGCCTGAAGAAACCCCCCCAGATCTCTGCCCCACTGAAAGTCCAGATCCAATCTCTGCGGCTCAGACTCACCTCTCCAGGTAATATGTAATCCTAGATTTAGGCACCACAAAATGGGAACCTTTGTTGCATGAGTAACTGCTCCCATGTAAGCCAGTCTCCTTCCAGAGGCCTTTTGAAAATGTGGCCCTGCAAATCACAAAAGCTCAGGATCGTTTTATTTATGTATGTATTATTTTAGTCCAGTAAAAAGGGACTAAACCCAAAATGTTGCCTTTTTATTTGTTTCCCTTATTTCCATCAGTCTCTCTTGTTGCGCCTTATGCTTCACCGGTTTCTCTCGCCATGCTGCTCCTTTTGTCTCCTCTTCGCATTTATGACTCTATTCCTCGTTTCACCCCATCTCCAAGCTTCCCTCTGTGGTTGCACTTAAACTAGGAAAAATGCGAACCACTCCTCAGCAGTGGTGTAAACTCCGGAGTAAACCACCATGTCACCTAACCCAGTGCTAAAAACATGTCTGCTTAGAACATATACTATTGATAGCACAGGTGCAGCAAAACTGCTCACATCTTTCTTATCTGTGCCTCAAATGACCTTTCTCTTCTCCTTCAAATCTGTCTTCAAAACTCCCTTCTTTTGGCTAGGTTCTCATCCATCTACTCCTGATGCATCTGTCCAGCTATGTAAACACTGGAACTAATAAGATACATGTAGATGAAGTCATGTGGATCTTTTATTACTGAAACTCTCCTTCTTCCCTATCTTTGTAGGCCATCACTACTTGCTGTGTTATCTCTAATTTAAACGTAAGCCCCCTTCATTGCCTCTGTAAAGGGCCATGCAGCCCTATCTGCATTATTTATTACTGACTGGACTGACTCACTCTCCATTTCTAGCCCCCCCCCCCCAAAAAAAACCCCTCCTATAAAATACCAATTTACCAAATATGTAAAACTAAAGTAATCTCAGAGAAAATAAACAACCAGCACCGGAACTCACATGTTGAATCCTCACATTAGAACACGGTAAGCAGGAAGATATTGCATGGTGCTACGCTGTATCTCTGGGATGTGTTTTGTTCTCCCTAGTACGGCAAGGAACAATCTCTTCTTCTTACACCAGCTCAAAACCTAAAACGGTTTCCAGCCACACACCGACTCGGCACTAACCTGCATTCATTACAGACCCTGTGGGGATTTATATGCACCACATGAGCTTTGTATGTGGCCCATATTTTCATTCAGTAAAATCATATGTAGTTACCTCAGCATACACAGTGAAAACAGCATGAATAATGGAAACTTTAATCCTCATTTTTCAAAATTAGATTATAGTTTTACCTTTCTTTTTTTTTGTAATCCCTCCCAAATAGTGCCAAATAGCCTAGACGCTGTCTAGACCTTCCCTCTAATCATATTCAGTGGCTTTTCCAATCTTAGCTGGATAGAAAGGGTTGCCTATGCAGATCCACATTCTACGAGACTGCATGGGTCACCTTCAGTCACCTTCCATGTGTCGCTTGAAGAATTAGTTTAATCATAACAGATAAAATAAATGCCATATAACGTAAAATTAAATTAAATGCTATATGCAACAACAAAGATAACATTATGACATATCCATCATGCTTCTTTATCTGTGAGTGCACAGATAAACAGAAAGATTTATAACGCTGAAATTATTTTATTGCTAAAACAGAAGCTGGCAATATTGAATTAAACTTCATATGTTTGTCAAAGGCTTTGCAGAAAGTAGTTAGCATACACACTGTGCAGCTCTTACAAAGGCATAACAGATTCCATTGCGGAAATCCAAAATGTTGTATACTACAGTGGACGTACCCTTATGATACAGAATAAAATTATCCTGTGCTTTAGGTACTCAAGTGACTTATATGGTGACTGCATAGGTTTTAGTTAGAGTTTCAATTTCAGCTGGCAAAGTTTGGTATCTTCCAGTGTTGCCCATATTGGTCTGAGTTTAGTTGGCATATATACACAATAGCACCGTCATACAATAGTATGCCTGATGATTTCACAGTAAATTACATTGAATTATTATTAAGAAATTACTATGCAAACTGCAGTCTGGTTTCAAGGAATGAAATCTTCCTGAATTATAATGGAAGCATAGTTAAAGTTGCAATTAGGTTCCATTTTTAGGTCCCCATATAATGATAGCTAGGAAACTTCATTTGACCTGAAAATTGAAGGCAAGGGAGAATTCTACTGCAAACTTGTCAGAAAACTAACTATTTTTGAGTTATAGAGAATTAAAAATTAACCTATTAACCTGAACTGAAATGTCTCCAAAAAAGGAAATCGGGTGAAAAACTTGGTTACTTTTAGGTTTCATAGAATATCAGGGTTGGAAGGGACCTCAGGAGGTCGTCTATTCCAACCCCCTGCTCAAAGCAGGGCCAATCCCCAATTTTTGCTCCAGATCCCTAAATGGCCCTCTCAAGGATTGAACTCACAACCCTGGGTTTAGCAGGCCAATGCTCAAACCACTGAGCAGGTTTGTTACTTAACATTAAAATTGAAACACATGTATTAATTATTGTGATTATTATTGATACTGCAAGGAAGCCTAGGAAACTCAACTGTAGACCAGGACCTCATTGTGCTAGGCACTATACACAGAACAAAAAGAAGGTCCCTGCACTGAGAAGCTTACAGTTAAAAGCTACTTAAGTATTTTATAAGGTGAAATGACCAGTTGTAGGAAGGTAGATAAATATTTAAATATCCTCACATTTCATCCAGTTTCTTCAATAAATGTACATAGGTAAAATATCACATTGCACATTCTAAAAACAATCTTAAGTCTTCCCTCGTGGGACAGTCTAGAGGTGCTACATGCGTGCTACTAGCAAAACAGGTAAATTAACACTCCCGGTTTGTCTGGGTCATCCAGTGTTGTGCCTTAGATGCATGTCACTTTTGTAAGTTTCCTAAGCTCTGTTTTCTATTTCTAACATAAGCAAACACATGCTGAACTTATACCTTGTGCTAGTTGACCAGTAGTGTAGTTTGAAACTGGAAATCTCTCATTTAGATTCCAGCTCTGCTGATGTGCATGTATTAACACTAATTTTGTATCTGTGAGTTGCACTAAAATAGTACTCCTTCCAATTCCTTGACCCAATATGATAGTAGTTGTATCACTCACAACTTTTCTGGTTTCAGAGTAGCAGCCGTGTTAGTCTGTATTCGCAAAAAGAAAAGGAGTACTTGTGGCACCTTAGAGACTAACCAATTTATTTGAGCATAAGCATCCGATGAAGTGAGCTGTAGCTCACGAAAGCTTATGATCAAATAAATTGGTTAGTCTCTAAGGTGCCACAAGTACTCCTTTTCTTTTTGAGAACTGTTCTGGTGTATCAGAAACCTTTACTTATAAAATATCCTGATTTAGAGTGTTGGCCTTTGCAAACCTAACGTTGCTTGATTAATCTGCGCATTTAATAAACCAGATGCACATACTGCACTAAACCCCTCTACCTCTTGGCCATACTGACTCCTGGTCAATCTGAAAATATAAAGAAAATAAACTGTAGCACTTTTGCTGAGAGAAATTAGGACACATTAAGTTTTGACAGATATAGGTATCATAAGCTTGAAACTGAACTGTAACTGTGGATGGGTTTGTAAAAATCTGTGAAAGATCTAATCGTGGCAAATGCTTTGCAATTTTAGCAAAGATGTCTTAGGCTTGTAAATCATAAATGGGTTCAGATGGTATTGTTGAAAATAGGAAAAAGTAACTAAATACCCATGTCTCTGTATTTCTACTTTTTTGGCCAGCAGAGGGTAGTCTGACACTGGACTTCGTTTTCAAGAGCAGATTCTTAATCTTCAGTCATTTAACTGTCTCCCAGGTGAAGAAGAGCCATCTGAACCAGGATAGATCTCGCTTCTTTGATGAATCAGACCTGCCACTCAAACCACAGTGCTAAATGATATTAGCACAAAGGCAACCACTCAGCTATTTTAAACGGTGTCTTTTTAACTGCAGATAAAAGAAATGAAAGCTAGCATTTTATCTTAGGTATACGCAAAAAGAAAAGGAGTACTTGTGGCACCTCTGTTAAGCTTTCGTGAGCTACACCTCACTTCATTGGAAGAAGTGAGCTGTAGCTCACGAAAGCTTATGCTCAAATAAATTGGTTAGTCTCCAAGGTGCCACAAGTACTCCTTTTCTTTTTGTGAATACAGACTAACACGGCTGCTACTCTGAAACTTATCTTAGGTATGTGAGTTTTAGGCTTTGGCACTTCACATTTGTTCCCACTTTTAGGGCCTCTTATTCCTTTTTGTTTTATTTACTTCTTTTTCGTTTCCACTTCTTCTCCCACCTGTTTCCCTACTGTGGCCAGATTCTCAGTAGCAGAGTTTTGACAATCCTGACTAATAGCCCAGGAGATTGCAAGATTCTGTACTCATTATTACTACTTCTCCACTTGCTCAAGTGTTGTTCTGTCCCCTCCCGCTCTTTCCCCCACCATTCCATTATTCCTTCCTTACTTAAATAAATGATGGGGGCTGCATTCTATTCTGAAAAAAGTCAGTTAGCAAAGGATGCCCACAGGGTCAATGAATGCAGATTTTACCTGGTCCGTGAGCAGAGCTAAATGGGTAGGTTCCACTAACATAACAATGTCTGTGTAACTAGGATAATGGCTGTGTACCTTCAACTCTTTGTACAGGTACAAATTGCAAGGGTCATTTTGTCAGTGAGTTGGTGAAGTTTCATTCCGGACCAGCCATACATACCCTTCTGTGGAATTTATAAATTGAGTTTTTAATGACCGAATAAAAGCAAAAGCAAAAAGGAAACTAGCTGGGCTAGACAGCCATTTGGAAGCAGATGAAATATTTAATTCACTGTATCAGATAGTAAAAAGATCAAACATAGCAATGGTTTAAATAGCTGGTATGTTGGGGAAACCTATCCTGCCATGGAAAGGAGCTGGGCACAATCATAGGTTTTTTTTTTAAATTTCTGACTATTATGATTTTAGCAGCATTCTACAATTTTCTGGTGTCTAATATGCTGAAATTTGGAGGATGCTTCTAATGTTATATTTTAAGACAGAAATTATTTTAAAAAATCACTCCTTTAAATACATGTTTGCTTGAGGTTTTCAAAGCAGTACAGGAGATTCAGCCACCCATCTTATTCTAGAACAAATAGCAGATGTGTGAATAAAAAATCCCCTGAACTGCTTTGAAAATCCCAGCTTTTGCATTTCCACAGCCCCCTTGGTACGTGTTAGGGAGATCTGCTTGTCTCCTAAGTTTTTAACTAACATTCCCCTTTCACTTTGTTTGCTCCCACTCATTGCTTCTCTTCTCTGTCCTTCCCCTTTGTGTCCCTCATCTTGAAAAGTTTTATAATCAAGTATTACTCACTGTTATTCATGCAGGCACAATATAAGACTCTTTTAAACTGTGAATAGAGTTCACTCTTGGGCACAAGGTTTCTGAGGAAGGTGACTTTATTACTAAGAGGCACTCTGCAGAATACAGATAAACTCTAGTTCTCTTAACTCTGTCTTCCTCTCCTAGCATTACTAGCACAGAGTAATCTTCACTAACAAGTTCAAATGACTATACAATTACTGCCTTTTACTTTAGCTGCCCATAAGCATTCACTCCCCTTAATGGAACAGTTTAATGATTGCTTCCTTATAATAATCCAGGGGTGGCCAAACTTACTGACCCTCCGAGCCGCATACGACAATCTTCAGAAGTTTGAGAGCCGGGGCGCGACTGCTGGGCTTGGGGCTTCAGCCCCACCCTGAGACCTCCATCCTCACAGGGCTGAAGCCAGAGGCAATGTTGGAGGGGGACACATGGGGTCACGTGCCCTCCCAGGTTTTTGCCAGGATTTGCTGGCCCTGCTTAGTCACATGGTGCCGCCAGGGCCCCTCCCTGGCATGGAAGCTGCTGGAGCCAGCGTGCTGGGAGCTGCACTTTGTGGAGAGGCAGTGGTAAACAGCTGGGAGCTGCTTGGAAAGCCCATGCTTTTGCAACTGCCTCTCCCTGAGGAGCTAAAGCAAAGGCCCCGCCCTGCAGCTCCCAGCTGTTTGCTGCTGCCTCTCCATGCACAACTAATACCTGGGAGTTGAAGGGAGGGGCTGCTAAGGGAAAAAGGGATGTGTGATTCTGAGCCTTTAAATTGTGACCCCCCCACATTCTTAGCAGGCACCAGTCATACCTGGCAGAAGCCCCTCGCCCCACCACAGGGCAGAAACCATCAGTTCACCCTCCCCCAAGTCTGGTAGGCAGAGAATAGGGGTGTTTGGGGAGCTCTAGGAGCTGCACTTTAACTGTAAAAGAGCCACATGCGGCTCACAAGCCACAGTTTGGCCACCCCGTGATAGTCCAGTGAGACATTGGTAAAGGCAGGGCTACACAAAGGCATGCACACATTAATCGTGCTTAGATTATGTGCAAAGAGATTCAATGTGCACAGGCAGTTTTGGTATTTGTTCATGCCCATAGTCAGCTCGGTGTCTAAAAGGTCACGTGCAAACACCTGTTATGCACATGCCGATCATATATTGGATGCCTTTGCAAATGCATGCATACAATTGCACAGACTTCTCTTTGAAAATTTGCCCCTGTGCATCAATACTGTATTTTCTTTTTTATTATTTCTAAGAGTCATTTTAAAAGGATTTTACTGTTAGAATTGTTGCTGCCACTAGCCTGACTTCCTGCCCCAGGCTCTCTTAAGTCACTCAAGGCGTAGGGTTGCCAACGTGATATTTCAAAAATAAGGGATTGTTTTCTTAGCACCCCCGCCCACCGCTCCTCCTGATATTATTGTCATTATTAGCAATAATAATAATAATTAATAAGCGGCACTCACCTACATTCGCCTGGGGTATTTCTTGCTGCTTTTTTTGCAGCACTCGACAACTCCCGATCTTGTTGTACAGACATGAAAAAATAAGGGACATCTCTTGTAATAAGGGACTATTGGCAACTCTGCTCAAGGGAGAGGCAATGTTTCCTATTAATGCCTGACTACAGTTGCTGCTGTGGGGAAGGTTAGTGTACAAGTAGTGTATAAGTAGTACAGAGTCTGGCAGGGAAAAACCCAGTACTATATGTAGCTTTCATTGGTAGGTGCTGGGCAATGCTGAAAGAGGCAATATGGAATGGTAATGGGAAATGCAGAGTGCTAATAATAATTGACATGGTATGAGTACAGGAGTGGAAGCCAGGAACACTCGAATCCTAAACCCAGTGCTAACACCAACTTTGTTTGTTACCTTAGGCAAGTCACTGAGAGGGTGATTTTCAAAAGTAGACAGTGACTTAGGAGCACACATCTGGCTTTCGTTGGGACACATGCCCTTAAATCCCTTTGGCACTTTTGCAAATCTCCTCCTACAAATCACAACCTAAGTTTCCTCATGTGTAAAATGGAGATAATGATTAGACCTGAGCAAGTGATTCAAGGTTTGCATTGTGAAAGCAATCCCCTGTAAGTTCAATTTGTGAAAAGCATCAGCCCAGATTCATGCCCCATTTTTAAACTCTGGCAGAGGTTCACTTGTTTTGGAGTGGATTCAGATTTCTAGGTGAACTGTTTGCACAGACCTAATAACTCATATACCGACTCTTCAGGAATGTTTGAAGGATTAATTAATATTATAAAGTGCTTTGAGAATGCCAAGCCATATGTTTGAGCTAAGTATTAAGATCATTACAATATAGTACTGTATATTTGATGGATCCCAAAGCATTTTTACAGCATTTACAGTAAATGTGGGGACTACCCACCCACCACTGACAGGTGGCATATATTCCATAAAGAAATGTGCTCCCCACGTTGATCTTGTGTATCTAGAATGATATTATAAATTATTTAGATTGTAAACTCTTTTGGAGCAGGGGCCATCATTTTGTTCCGTGATTGTACAGCGCCTAGCACAATGGGGTACCAGTCTATGACTAGGGCTCCTAGACTCTATGATAATACACATAATAATAAATGATCTCATCAGCTTTTGCAGTATCCTCAGTCTTCAGCTTGTATGCTAAACCAAATCCATAATATTAGTGTTATTTTTATTTTTTAAAGGACCAGTGAAGAACCCATTCATTAATCCTCCCATGGAGCTAAGACTCAGAAAACTTTGGAATAAAGTCAGCTGCTGGAAGCCCTGTCTGGAGTACTCATGCCTTCATTTGCATTTCGATTTCTGTGATTTAACTGAAGGCACAGGTTATCCCTGCCAAATATCCCTAGCCTACCCAGGGATATATAAGGTAGAACTGCCCAGAGCAGCCTGACTTACGAGGACTGCCACAGCAACACAACCAATGCATCCCTAAACATTTTGTAATAAAAAATCTGTTGTTCTTTGGTCGCCAGGATTTAACAAGCCTAATCCCTAGGAGAGGTGATAAAAATTCATTAATCTAATTAAATACTTCTTATTGCCAAAGTGACTTTGTAGAGTAGCTTTGCTGAAGGATAAGTGCAAAGTAAAATGGAGTCCCAGCAGAGAAACAAATGTTAGACTTGAGCAAGCTGGTACACGCTTCATTAAACTCATAATTATCCTTTGGTTCTAAGTAGCTGATAATATTTAATGAGTAGCCAAGATAATTTAAAGAAAATGTTTAGTAATGAGGGACAAACAGTGCCATGGAAAGCTGATATCTGGGTACCATAACCATGTATCTTACCTGTATCTTGTGTACTAGGGCTTGTATACGTGATTTTTATGGATTTTTTTAAACATTCCGTTAAAGGCTGGTGCTAAAAGACCTCACCAGAGCTTGTTGTGAAGTTCTAGAAATCATGGAAGCATATACTATTTTTTAAGGATATAAGGACATGAGGCTTAATAGATAACAATAGAGTTCATTAGAGGCAGCCCCCTCGAGACCTGAGCACAGGAAGGGGAACAAAGAATTCCTGGGGTTCTAATCCTGTCTCTGCCACTGATGCACTGTGTGTGGCCTTGGGTAAATCACTTAGGCCCACATTTTCCTTAGTGTCCACTAATATTTGGTGTCTAAATTTTTGAGTTCCTAGCTATGGGCAGATTCATCCTGGTCACTAGGGGCCAGTTTGGAAAAGACAAGGTCATCCCTCAGAACACAGAGTCACTGGGGAATAAGAACATTCTGACCAACACTATCTCTTGCCCTTGGTCTGTATCCTCTTTTCTCCAGCCCATAGCCACCTGCCCCAGAATGTCCCCTGCACTAAGAACTTCTGAAAAGGTACAGTTAGCAGAGGGCCCTGATGCACTGGAAAATGTCATTGGTAGGGCTATGCAACCACTTTGCACCAGTGTAACTGTCACAAAGTGGCTATAGTGCAAAGATGAATCTCTTCACCCTATCAGTACCCCCGAGCCAGATTTAAGAGGTATAGATCAAGCACAGCTCCTATTAACTTCATCTGGAATTGTGGCGTGGGTGACCAGGATCACAGGTTAAAGTGCTTTCCCTCCTCTGCTTGAAAGCAGAGGGGATCTCCCTCTCTTCTGTGTAATCTCCCCTAGACCTCCTGCTCTTCCTTGGCTGCCCCTTTCTGTTTCAGTCCACTTTAACCATTGATCAGTACCTTTGAAAAGTAGGGCCTAGTTTACTTAGGGTGAGCACCCACCCAAAATTAGTTGACCTTTTAGAAAATATTGATCTTATCCTCTCTGCCTCAGTTTCCCATCTGTAAAATGTGGATTATGTGTATGCCTCTGCCACTGCACCTTGCATTTTCACCTTCATCTGTTCAGTTGTAGGTGCTTCAGAGCAGGCAGTGTCTTCATTTTGTGTCTTGCATAACGATGAGGGGTAAGTGAAAAGTACTATATGAACCCAGCCCTGTACCCATTGCAGTCTATGAAAGTTTTGCCATTAACTTTAATAGGAAAAGGATCTGACCCCATGTGTGCTAAATATAACTGTCAGGAGGGGCTCTAGAATGTTAGCTCAAGTTCCAGAAAGATCCCTTTCCTTCTAATAGTCCTTTTTGTGCTTGAAGTTGGCAAGAGCACCCCTGTTTACCAGCTGTGTTTCCTCAGCAGGTCCAGCTGGTTTAACCCCTGCAAGAGACTTCCCTTCTGGAGCTTTGGCCAGTTGGTGAATACAGTGATTCAGAACAGTTTCTTCAAAACAAAGTATTTATTTATCCATAGGAGCATAGCAATCAGAGAAGAAAGGGTTAAAACAACAAAAGACCAATACGCATCTGTTTTACTTAAAGCTTAGCATCTCCCCTTTCCCCTTGAGACTTAGGCAGACCCAATTTATTCCAAGTATTCTGGCTTCTGGAGACTGGGGTTCTATCTTCTTTCCTGCAGATCCTGCATCTCCCTCTCTGTGTTTTGTTTTGGTTTTGGTTTTTGCCCCCCCACAATGGTTCCAAAGTGTTTTGTTTAAGGCTTCCTATCTGAAGAGTCCCTTCTCTGTCCCAAGGTAGGCAGTGTTGTACCCAGCTTGGTCTGTCAAACTGCAAAGGCCTTGACACCTGTATTGTCAGTTAAGTACTGTTGACTGCGTTATTGAAAGTAATATTTGCCTTCCTGGAACATGCATACAGAACAAGCTTCTGTAGGAGTTAACCCTTTGAACCCAGTGGCAAAGAGCATAACAATCAAATACACAGAGGTACACACAATATTCATAAAAATAATACCATCATCTCCCACATTCTTCACAGGAGAAAAAATCCTCTACCCCGAATGCCTACACATAGTCTACCATCCAGATAACGTATGTTATTGAAGAGCTTCCTGTGGTAGACAAAAGGGAAAGGAGAATGTCTGGATTAGCGTGCCACATGTAAGCCTCTATTTTATGGCTGTGATTATCTTTTTAAGGTGCTAGAATGTTGAGTATAGTAAACTACAAATGTGCAGACAGATTAGATTAGATCTATGATAGATTAGATTAGACCTATGATCTTTAACATGGGAGTTTACTTACTTGTTTGGATGCTGAGTATTTTCTATTGAAATACTGAGTTGCTGACTGGTTTTCTGCCCTTTATTAATTGACGTTCCTGCTAGCAACCTCATAGGGTTCCCATAAGACATTGTATGTCATTCCCTGGTTGTACCTTGCTCTGGCCACTGTTATGAACAATTCAAATATATGCATGTAAAAATATGAGGAATATGTACAATAATAACCAACCATGGACCCACTCCTGCTTCTATTAAAGTCAAGGGCAAATCACCCATTGACTTCAGTGGGGGAAGGACTGACCTCCAAATCTTCCTGTATACATGTCTATATATGTGTATAGATTCAGTTTTATGTAATGGGAACCTGATTTCAGAGTGGTTGAGAATTAGTTGGTGTTGACTATGCTACTGTTATACTACTGTGCTTCATTTAAATGGGACTGTTGTGAAAATGCATGAGCAGTGTGCCTGGAACTTGTTTTTCATTGGTCTTGTTTTGTAGTTCAGAAGCAGAGGTGAGGTAAGATTACTCCCTAACAATATTCACAAGCCTTGCAACCAGCTGATGGTTTTAAAGCAGGAAAAGTGTAATTCTAACAGCTGCCTTTCCTGTATCTGAGAACGACATTGCAGATGTGTTACCTATTATACTGCACAAAAGGTGCCAGCCTAGTAAGCAGTCATCAGTATATAGAAAGGAAACCGTCTGTTAGCATTCTGAAAATACAGGCACATGAATGAGAATGGTTTATATACTTCATCTTGTAGACAGGGAAAGATTCATAAAACTGTCTTAGCCATTTAAAAGTTGATTCCTTTCAAAATCCAAAGCACTCGTTCTACCTAAACTGAACAGATATGTTGATATGTTTACAACTACTGTACTTTGAATGGTAGAATTAAGTATAACAGTGATCTAAACTTCAGAGATGTGTATAATATAATCTTACTTCTGTAACACTGTAATTATTCTTGTTCTCTTTTTTTTAATACTCAGTGTTTTTCAGTGTCAGAGCTAAATCATACAGCATTGTTATTCAGAGAGATCAAGTCTTTCAGTTCCCAGCAAATTCCCTTTGATTTTAAAGTGAATTTGTATGTAACAAATCTTTTCCTTATCACCAAATAAGGCCACATACAAGGAGAGAAAAACACCCAGGGGATCGAGAGTGAAAAACTGACATCTGCTCCTTTTATTTGGGTAGGCAGGTGAGGTCAGACAGAACACCACATATTGGCTGAGTTTTCTGAGGTGCCCCTTACAGATCATCTATTTTTCTCTGTACACCAAAGATACCAACAGTTTTAGCATGAAAAATAATGTATATAATATTGTAAATTGATGTTGTGCTTTACAAATTTAGGTCCTGATCTTGAAAACCTTTGCTATTGGGTATTAGTCTTACTATCTGGAACAGCTCCATTGGCTTCAATAGGAACACCCATGGTGACAAGCTCTGCCCATGGGGCAGGCAGTATTTACAGCACTGAACCTATACACCTAAAAGACCAGACTGGTCCATTAAAGTACTGGCTCACTTTGGCTTTAGCTAGAGACAGTGCCTGCCAGAGCTCACTACCAGGCTGATTGACAGTGCCCTGTGTGCTTTCCCTTAGAAATGTACAGTGTACATTCCCCTCTACTGACAAGCCCAGAGGGAGCCTTTCCACCTTGACCTCTTTGGGGCTATTTACTGCCCTTGGGGATACTTTAAGGTATCCATCCCACTACTTAGAGAGCTGGACTGGCTATCGAGCCTGGTTTTTACATAGTGGGTATGAGTATGGAAGGCTCCTTGCACTCTCCCATTAGACAAGAAAGAAATGAGACACTGGGAGAAAACTGAGATAAACAAAGTTGAGGGGACTGTTGATAAGAAGATTAGAGGAAGAATTGTTGGAATTTTCTTTAATGACATAACATCAAATACAGCAGAGTTCATCCCCATAGTTTCACTGGAGTAATAGAAACAGATGAAAAATTAATAACTTATTAAGAAATGAGAGCAAGTTCAGATGGGTGAGAGATCCTTCTGATTAGCTTGTAAAATAATTTTTGTACAGTTCAGTTTTTAACATTTAACTTCCACAATTGAGATTTAACTATGAAAATGTACCAAGATTTCAAAACCTAACCTCTAAAAGCAGCCACATTTCAGTAGGACAGACTAAGGGGAAAGACTTTTTTCCCCTCAGTATTTTATGTACAGTGCATATTGGGTATCCCATATATTCCAGATAATTGTACTGAGAAGTTAGATTTTCACACTGCTATAATACATCATACAGAATGGAAATCCTATGATTAGCAAACCATTGACTGAAGTGGAAAAATACCCAATTAATTGCTAGCTAAAAGCCACTGTGAGCTTGTGTACCTGGGCTCCAGAAATAGGACTGTGTCTAGAAACAGGTTGCTGTCTCTCACAGTCCAACTGATGCCAGCTTTGGTGAGATGTGAGGACCAGCAGTCTGTAAGTGGAAAGTTTACAGCTAAAACATTAGGGAGTGAGACAGAGAGAGCTGGTGCACAGGAAATTTTTACTTTCTCAATAACGTGAAAATCCCTGTGCAACTATTCTGCATGTGCCAACAGACAAAGATCAATGTGGGTAGCTGGGTAATAATAATTACCTGGATGCCTGACTACAGTGCGTAAAGCATGTGTATATATACAAAGGGCAATGTTTTAGTTAAAACTGGGATAATAGTGCATGCTATTCCCTATTCAGAATGGTATAAAGTCTGTATATTAGTGCCTATCAGCTTTATAGATGGTACAAGAAATGGATTTAGCATTGGAAAGGACATTTGAGTAAGAGCTTTTTTCTCATCACACTTAATCAAATAAGTTTCTATGCTCATTCAATCCTTTCACTTTCTTAATAAATGGGAACTAGTGGGACACAGTGTTGCCTACCTAGTGGCTAGAGCACTCAGAAGACCTGTGTTCAAGTCCCAGCTCTGCCACTGGTCTGATGTGTGACTTAGAGACTGGAAGTGAATTGCCCAGTGCCTCAGTTTTCCATTCTGTAAATGGGGATAAAGCACTTTGAGATCTACTGATGAAAAGCACGATATAAGAGCTAGTTATGAAAAATATCATTAATAATAATTCAGTGCCTTGCATGGTGACAGGTTTCAGAATGGTAGCAGTATTAGTCTGTATCAGCAAAAAAACCTGAGGAGTACTCGTGGCACCTTAGAGACTAACAAATTTAGTCTCTGAAGTGCCACAAGTACTCCTCGGGTTTTTTATTATTAATAATGACCAGTAAGAACTAAAGTGAGACTATTAACTTACTTCACAAGAAATAAGTTAGTGGACTTAGTTCACTTCCTAGTGTTAGGCATTCCGATCGCAAAAAACACATACAAAATGAGGATGTTGCAGGCTCTTTCATTAGGTAAATGAAGAATTGAATGGGAAAGGTGATTGAACCATCTTCTAGCTCAGACTGTTCCCTTTCAGAAACAGAGGCAAGCAGCATATGTGCTTCAAACACGTTTCTTCCATCAAAATATGCTTGCTGCACACTTGATATTTTTCTGTAAGGGAAACATACAGGCAGTTAATCAGGTTGCAGACCAGACCCATCCAGGGGTTGCTTATATAGGTCATGTATTTTATGTCTGAGTGGATTCATACTGTTTAAGAAATTCATAAAATCATAGAATATCAGGGTTAGAAGGGACCTCAGGAGGTCATCTAGTCCAACTCCCTGCTCAAAGCAGGATGATCCCCAACTAAATCATCCCAGCCAGGGCTTTGTCAAGCCTGACCTTAAAAACCTCAAAGGAAGGAGATTCTACCACCTCCCTTGGTAACATGTTCCAGTACTTCACCACCCTCCTAGTGAAAAGGTTTTTCCTAATATCCAACCTAAACCTCCCGCACTGCAACTTGAGACCATTACTCCTCGTTCTGTCATCTGCTACCACTGAGAACAGTCTAGATCCATTCTCTTTGGAACCCCCTTTCAGGCAGTTGAAAGCAGCTATCAAATCCCCTCTCATTCTTCTCTTCTGCAGACTAAATAATCCCAGTTCCCTCAGCCTCTCCTCATAAGTCATGTGTTCCAGCCCCCTAATCATTTTTGTTGCCCTTCGCTGGACTCTCTCCAATATTTCCACATCCTTCTTGTAGTGTGGGGCCTAAACCTGGACACAGTACTCCAGATGAGGCTTCACTAATGCCGAATAGAGGGGAATGATCACATCCCTCGCTCTGATGGCAATGCTCCTACTTATACAGCCCAAAATGCCGTTAGCCTTCTTGGCAACAAGGGCACACTGTTGACTCATATCTAGCTTCTCATCCACTGTAACCCTTAGGTCCTTTCCTGCAGAACTGCTGCCTAGCCATTCGGTCCCTAGTCTGTAGCGGTGCATGGGATTCTTCCATCCTAAGTGCAGGACTCTGCACTTGTCCTTGTTGAACCTCATCAGATTTCTTTCTCAATCCTCTAATTTGTCTATTTCCCTCTGTATCCTATCCCTACCTTCCAGTGTATCTACCATTCCTCCCAGTTTAGTGTCATCTGCAAACTTGCTGAGGGTGCAATCCACGCCATCCTCCAGATTGTTAATGAAGATATCGAACAAAAGCGGCCCCAGGACCGACTCTTGGGGCACTCCGCTTGATACCGGCTGCCAACTAGACATGGAGCCATTGAGCTGTTGAGCCCGATAATCTAGCCAGCTTTCTGTCCACCTTATAGTCCATTCACCCAGCCCATACTTCTTTAACTTGCTGGCAAGAATACTCTGGGAGACCATATCAAAAGCTTTGCTAAAGTGAAGGAATAACACGTCCACTGCTTTCCCCCATCCACAGAGCCAGTTATCTCGACATAGAAGGCAATTAGGTTAGTCAGGCATGACTTGCCCTTGGTGAATCCATGCTGACTGTTCCTGATTACTTTGCTCTCCTCTAAGTGCTTCAGAATTGATTCCCTGAGGACCTGCTCCATGATTTTTCCAGTGACTGAGGTGAGGCTGACTGGCCTGTAGTTTCCTGGATCCTCCTCCTCCCCTTTTTTAAAGATGGGCACTACATTAGCCTTTTTCCAGTCATCTGGGACCTCCCCCGATCACCATGAGATTTTTAAAGATAATGGCCAATGCCTCTGCAATCACATCCGCCAACTCTTTTAGCACCCTCGGATGCGGTGCATCTAGCCCCATGGACTTGTGCTTGTTCAGCTTTTCTAAATAGTCCTGATCCACTTCTTTCTCCACAGAGGGCTGGTCACCTCCTCTCCATGCTGTGCTGCCCAGTGCAGTAGTCTGGGAGCTGACCTTGTTCGTGAAGACAGAGGCAAAAAAAGCATTGAGTACATTAAAGTTTTCCACATCCTCTGTCACTAGGTTGCCTCCCTCGTTCAGTAAGGGGCCCACACTTTCCTTGACCTTCTTCTTGTTGCTAACATACCTGAAGAAACCCTTCTTGTTACTCTTAACATCCCTTGCTAGCTGCAACTGCAAGTGTGATTTGGCCTTCCTGATTTCACTCCTGCATGCCTGAACAATATTTTTATACTCCTCCCTGGTCATTTGTCCAATCTTCCACTTCTTATAAGTTTCTTTTTTGTGTTTAAGATCAGCAAGGATTTCACTGTTAAGCCAAGCTGGTCACCTACCATATTTATTATTCTTTCTACACATCGGGATGGTTTGTCCCTGCAACCTCAATAAGGACTCTTTAAAATACAGCCAGCTCTCCTGGACTCCTTTCCCCCTCATGTTATTCTCCCAGGGGATCCTGCCCATCAGTTCCCTGAGGGAGTCAAAGTCTGCATTTCTGAAGTCCAGGGTCCATATTTTGCTGCTCTCCTTTCTTCTTTGTGTCAGGATCCTGAACTCAATCATTTTATGGTCACTGCCTCCCAGGTTCCCATCCACTTTTGCTTCCCCTACTAATTCTTCCCTGTTTGTGAGCAGCAGGTCAAGAAGAGTCTAACTAACTAACTGAATGACATAAAGCAGTGATGGATCCATTTTTAGTATGTGAGATCTCAACATATATTTTACAACGAATATATTGTAGTATTCTCCTTCATTGTTTGTATTCAATATTTAAAATGATAGAGTTGTAATTTAAGCATTAATTAAGACCTCAATTCCAATACACTGAGGTTCCAGGTTATAGGTCTCATGAGTTTTATTTACTCTAATTCATGTCAGCTCATTATCAACCTCATCAGCAAGCACAGACTTAAAAGTAAGCCTGGATCAGTTATTATTCTAGGTACACACAGGTGGATTAAGGATCTTTTCATCTATACATTTTGGAGGAGAAAAATCTATACTGTTTCACTTTCCATTATTCAAATTTGCAAAATAATTTTTAAATGAGTTGGCGAGGCCATGGAGATCACTAATAATATCTCTTGTATTGGAAGTAATTTGGTTTATAATTCTCTGTGATCAAATCAAATAATCCTTTTATACCTGACCAAAATTACTTTGTAGAGTTCATGTGTTATTGCTAATAACTATCATCACAGTGTGGCTTTGAACCATTGGTCACTATGTTACACAGATTTTAAAGATAAGGATATTAGAACAAGAGATCTGATGTCTACTTCAGACAGAATGCCTCAAATGCAAGTTCAATTAATCTATCTCATGAGTAAGTTTGGGAGATGGGCACTGGTATCTGCCTTGTATAGAAATCTATTACAAATTTCAAATCACCCTAGAAGTCCAGAACTGAGTCACAATAACTCCTGTACGCCTAACCTTCTCCTTTTGCTCCAGGCAGTTGCTAGTGGGTCTGTAACCACTAATATTTTGTGCCATAGAGTTCTCACTGAAGATCATTAACAACTTTTTAATGAGATTGGTTTGTAACTAGTCTATCATTATCAGGGAATTTCCTTATTTTGATATCAAACTTTCTCTGTCCCTTAAAGGTGCAGAGCCATTACTTTACTGCCATGAAATATTAATTTTAGAAATTTAGCCTTCTTGTGGTAAAACTATGGGCAGACGTTATCTTTACAGTTATTTCTCTATCCCTTGGGACTAACTGCTGTACTAAATCTCACCTCTGTTTCTCATTTTGGACATCACTCTGCAAAGGTTGAGAAATATTATTCTAGTTCCTTTTAGAAAGTTTAGCTTTATTCAGATTTCAACATAAAACATAATAAGTGTTGCTGTGCTAGTCAAAAGTTCACAATCTATGGTCCCTGCATTAATGAATATCAAGGACACTACACTTCCTATTCTGATTAGAGATTGATCTTAGTGCTATAAACAAGCTATTTCCTTGTTTTGACTTCTATGCTAATTTTAATGCAACATCATCATATGCCCTCATAAGGTACCTGTCACCATGGTATCTGGGTACACTCAGTGTTGTCAGCTTTTGTGATCTTATTGTGAGTCTCATGCTATTTAATGTTTTTCTTAAAGTGTTTCAGCTACTGGAATGAAGAGAGCATGAGAATCTTAGCTTTCTATTTTTTTAAAATAAAGTACACTGCTCGCCCTCATGATTATGGATGAAAGTTTGAAAACATGAACCAAATGTACCCTAAGGGCCCAGAAAAAAGAAGTCAAATAAAGAGCCCCACATTTAGTATTTGGTTAAAAATGATGCCTTTACTGTAAAATTTAGATGAGGACACACAAATTAAGGAGCATATACCTTCCCACTGAGGGTTACCAAAAGAAACTACACCCTCTGCTCAAGAAACTCCCTGCAGAAGCACAGGAGCAAATCTACACAGACACATCCCTAGAGCCCCGACCAGGGGTATTCTATCTGCTACCCAAGATCCATAAATCTGGGAATCCTGGACACCCCATCATCTCAGGCATTGGCACCCTGACAGCAGGACTGTCTGGCTATGTGGACTCTCTCCTCAGGCCCTATGCTACCAGCACTCCCAGCTATCTTCGAGACACCACTGACTTCCTGAGGAAACTACAATCCGTTGGTGATCTTCCAGAAAACACCATCCTAGCCACTATGGATGTAGAAGCCCTTTACACCAACATTCCACACAAAGATGGACTACAAGCCGTCAGGAACAGTATCCCCGATAATGTCATGGCAAACCTGGTGGCTGAACTTTGTTTCTTTGTCCTCACCCACAACTATTTCAGATTTAGGGACAATGTATACCTTCAAATCAGTGGCACTGCTATGGGTACCTGCATGGCCCCACAGTATGCCAACATTTTTATGGCTGACTTAGAACAACGCTTCCTCAGCTTTCATTCCCTAGCGCCCCTACTCTACTTGCACTACATTGATGACATCTTCATCATCTGGACCCATGGGAAGGAGGCCCTTGAGGAATTCCACCATGATTTCAACAATTTCCATCCCACCATCAACCTCAGCCTGGACCAGTCCACACAAGAGATCCACTTCCTGGACACTACAGTGCAAATAAGCTATGGTAACATAAACACCACCCTATACGGGAAACCTACTGACTGCTAAATTTACCTACATGCCTCCAGCTTTCATCCAGACCACATCACGCAATTCATTGTCTATAGCCAAGCTCTAAAATACAACTGTATTTGCTCCAATCCCTCAGACAGAGACAAACACCTACAGGATCTCTATCAAGTGTTCTTACAACTACAATACCCACCAGGTGAAGTGAAGAAACAGATTGACAGAGCCAGAAAAGTACCCAGAAGTCACCTACTACAGGACAGGCCCAACAAAGAAAGTAACAGAACGCCACTAGCCGTCACCTACAGCCCCCAACTAAAACCTCTCCGGCGCATCATCAAGGATCTACAACCTATCCTGAAGGACAATCCCTCATTCTCACACACCTTGAGAGACAAGCCAGTCCTCACTTACAGGAACCTGAAGCAACCTGAAGCAAATACTCACCAGCAACTATACACACACACAACAAAAACACTAACCCAGGAACCAATCCCTGCAACAAACCCCGTTGCCAACTCTGTCTGCATATCTATTGAAGGGACACCATCATAGGACCTAATCACATCAGCCGCATCATCAGGGGCTTGTTCACCTGCACATCTACCAATGTGATATATGCCATCATGTGCCAGCAATGCCCCTCTGCCATGCATTGGCCAAACGGACAATCGGACAGTCGCTACACAAAAGAATAAATGGACACAAATAAGACATCAAGAACTTTGTAACATTCAAAAACCAGTAGGAGAGGACTTCAGTCTCCCAGGACAGCCTTAAAAGTGGCAATTCTTCAACAAAAAAACTTCAAAAACAGACTTCAATGAGAAACTGCAGAACTGGAATTAATTTGCAAACTGGACACCATCAAATTAGGCCTGAATAAAGACTGGGAGTTGATGGGTCACTACAAAAATGTTATTTTCCCTCTGCTGATACTCTCACCTTCTTGTTAACTGTTCGAAATGGGCAACATCCACCTTGATTACAAAAGTAATCAACTGTTGAGAATAGGCCACTTTCACCTTAAGTGAATTGGCCTCGTTAGCACTGACGCCGCCCCCCCCCCACTTGGTAAGGCAACTCCCATCTTTTCATGTGCTGTCAGAGGTGAAAGTAAGCCAGTCCGGTCCGGTCCGGAGTACCGGTAAAAAAAGATGCAGTAGTGTACTGGCAAAGAAGTGGAGCATTCAATACTGGCTTACTTTCACCTCTTTTGGCTGCAGAACAAAAAGTTCAAACTCAAAGTTAATAAAAACTTGGAAAGGGAAAACTCACTGTCACATTTGTTTGTCGTTTCTCTCCCTCTCCTCCTCCAGCCATTTGGCCACACAGCTTAAATCCAGATGTGACAGTGAGTTTTCCCCTTCCACTGGCTTTTATTAGCTCTGGATTTAAGCTGTGCAGCCAAATGGCTATTGTATTCTGCCCCTGCCTTGGTTTCACACAAGGCTCCCTCCCCCACTCCCAGAAATAACCCTGTGTGAAATTAACAAGGAAGCCAGAAATAGCCCCTACTCCTGCTGTTCAGACTGTGGAGTGAACAGCTAAATTTAAACTGTACTTATGCAGGCAGCAGGCTACCTGGGGAGGCTTCTCCCTCAGCCAGTCCCTCTGCTCCCTGCTACAAGCTAGAGGGGAGCCCCTGCAGCCCATGCTGAGTGCGGGGGTCGGGGGAATGCGGAGCCTAGCCCCGTCGGCAGCCTGGCTGGAGGAGGAGGAGGAGGGAGGACAAGGAGAAAAATGTCACCGTGAGTTTTCAGGCTTATTCCAATAGTAAAGTTTTATTACAGACAGTACTGGTAGTAGTAATAGTAGCTTTATTTTCTATATCTAAGTCATGCAATGGGAGGGATCCATGAAGTATGTAGGAGAGGTGCGTTGCTTGTGTTTGGACTGTAGGGGTAAGAAATGTAACTTACTTCCACTCCTGGCCCTGCCCCTTCCGCCTGAGGCCCCGCCCTTTTTGGGGGGGGTGCGGAGAGAGTAGGACCCATACCGGTAAGAGCTGTATTTTACTTTCACCCCGTGTGCTGTAATATATATGCTGCTTACTGTATTTTTCACTCCATGCATCTGATGAAGTGGGTTTTAGCCCACGAAAGCTTATGCCCAAATAAATTTGTTTCTAAGGTGCCACAAGGCCTCCTCGCTGTTTTTTCTCAGAACCTATGTTTCTGCCTCTGGTCACGTGCACTGCTGACTCACTCTAGGTGTCCAGATGCCTATCTCCTACCTCAGCCCCAGAGCAATTCACAGACTGGGGGAAGATAGGTGGGCAAATGCCTATCTCGTCTGCAGGGCCTGATCCAAGAGGTGTACTCAGATTGGATCAGATATGGGTGGGGGTAGGGGGGTTGATGCCTACCTTATAACTTTTCGCTCAGTTGTTAGAGCACTCACCCAGGTTCAGGTTTTCACCTCTGCATAATGGGGGTGAGAGAATTTGAACAAAGGCTTCCCACTTCTCAACGGTGTGCTCTAACCACTGAGCAATAAGCTATTCTGCTCTGGGGAGCTGCCTCATTCTCTCCTGTTGAAGCTGCTCCACTGAATATAAACACTGAAAGAGTCATTGAGCCAAAGAGAGAGCGAGAAAGAGAATGACTCTCGCCTGGTACCTGCCTGGGAGGTAGGAGACCCAGGGTCCAGTCCCCCTGCTCCAGTGACTATTTAACTGTGTATACACAGTGGAACAGCTTGCCCAGGAGAGACTGAGAGCGTCCACAACAGAATATCCCATAGTTCAGTGTTTAGAGCACTTGTCTGGGATTTGAACTGAGGTCTCATCTTTCCACCTTCCCCCGCCCCCATGGGTGGGGGGAATTGAACCTGGGTGTCTCACATCCCCAGGTGAGTGCTGTAACTAGTGCGCTGAAAGTTGTACCACCACAACCTTCCCCTGCTCCCTGCCATTTTGTATGTGGCACAAGGCCAGCATCTCATTTATCCTCACAAGAAACGACTTAGGCACCAAAGCTGCCTGACTCCGGGAGATGGGTTCCTGGTTGTGGATCACGAGCAAAGATACGCGCCTCCTTGCAGCCTGGACTTAGGCACCTGTCTCTGTGAGATTGGAGGCGTTTAGGACACACTCCTGTCTTTGGCATCTTGCATTGACTAGCTTAGGTGGCTCCCCACCTAGAATGGTGGCTTTTGTGGGTCACATTCCGAGGTCCCTATCTCTCCCCATTGATTGTATGGGGAGCCTAGCCACCTAATTCAGGCTTTGTGGATTGCAACATTGCCCTGTGATTTTCTAAACCACAAGAAGTTAGGCACTGTGATGCTGAGTGTTGCAATGTCTAAGTCCCTTTGTGGATTCGGGCCAAACTTACTTGTGATGGCAGGGAATTCTGGAGTTTGAGGGCCTGCAAATGAAAATGTCCCTGGTTTCCGCAATCTTCACCCTTTGGAGCAGCAGCCAAAGTATCCAGGATAAATGCAGATGTAGAGATGAGGCAGGCAAGCAGAGATGGTTTCTGAGATAGCCAGAGCTTTGTATATTGTAACTGATGCCTTGAATTTCACATGGAAGTAAACTGGCAGCCAGTGCTGAGTAACTAGATGCCTTAGAACCGTATGGTGTATTAGGAAACTGGTCAGTTGTACACTGATAATTAATGAAGAATGGCTCATCCAACCACACCAAAATAAGTCAACAAATAAAAATCAAGCTTTGCAAAGAGCCCTAAAATGGTAGGAAGAAAAGCTTGGGGCATCAAATATATCTTACCCCTCCCTACCATTTCCTGTGCTGCACAGAGGCTTTGACTCTGATGTATCCCATTGTGAGGGTGTTACTCTGTTCCCTTACTCTGTAGTAATTCCAAAGAACAGTTTTTGGGTGTGCTGAGTTGAATCACGGCTGGTTTTTCCCCTTTGTGGTGGAGCAATTGTGGAGAAAGCAAAAGGGGAATAATACCATTTGTAAAGCATTCAGTCCTGCCTTGTGATAAAGCAGCAGCAGCAATTGTTGCTTGTTTTCCCTCATTTTTGCTGGAAAAGTCTGTCAAAGCATGTCAGGATAAATTCTTCTCTTTCTCACTCTCTTCCCTCCCCTTCCCCTGCCAAAGTCTGTCTTTGTGTCATCTCTTCAAAGTACACTACCTGTAAAATATTGATTCACAGCAGGCTGAGCCTGCCAAGGTTAGATTTCTTTTTCACTGGCAGCAATAATAAACTGCTACAGACTGTGCAGACTCAGTACCCGTTTCGTCATTGCCTCGCAAGCCCATCCCTCCGTCTCCTGCGTGACTCGACATAATGAAACAAGGACCAGTGATGTCTCAGAAGGAAAGGGAAACTGAGAAACAACCACAAGGAACATCAAAGGAGTGTAAGAAGCTTGTAAGTTGAAGATGTAGCATGTGCCACCCTAAACAGCAGTAACAGCAGCTCTGCTTATTCAAAGTAACTTGTCAGAAAAACAATACAATAAAACAAAGAGTGCCACCTGAGACTAGGAATCTAGTAAGAATAAATTCTCTCCTTCCTCTGCTGAACTTCAAAACAAGAACATCAGCCACCCCCAGCTATCTCAATACCCTTTTTGTTGTTGAAGCAAATGTCAGCAGTGATTACAAGAAGGTAAAAAGACCCTCAATAGCTTATGGCAGTGCTATGAAAATTGTCTGCTAGGAACAGTGGATACACATATGTGTTCTATGAAATGTATTCTATTTTGATCGGAAGCAGGACTGTCTTGATTTGTGAGATATAAAAGAATAAGGCATAGGTCCTAGAATGAGTCAAGGTCCCTGTGACATGGGGAGCTGTTTGTCGAGTGGGGCCGCCCCTGTTGGCCCAGTGTGGGGTTGGTACACCCCATTACACAGTCGTCTGGACTCCCTGTGGTGTGGGATCAAATACTTGCAACAATGTTGTCTCAGGACCCCTGGTGGGGTCGAACAAATATCAACCCACTGCCCCCAGGCTGTGTAGGACAAGCAGTCCGTACCCTCTGAGTCTCCTAGCCAGGGCAGATAGTAACAATTAGGTTTTCTGACCTTCCGGGCAGGGCAGAACAAACAGTCAGTCTATAGCCCCTCGGTGGGGCTGAACAACCAAGCAGTATATGGACCCTGAGCCTCCTGGCTGAGGCAGGCAAACAGTAATGAGGGTTCTAACCCTCTGGACAAGGCCAAACAGTCAGTTTGTAGCCCCCTGGCAGGGCAGAGTAAACACACAGTCTAGGACCCCTGTGCCTTCTGGCTGGGGCAGGCAAACAGTAGCCACATCTAATGGCAAATGGGGTAGAGTAGGAGAACTTGGACCCACCCTGCTCCACCGAATTCTGACTCAGGGCCCAATGTAGCCCAGGGATTCCCCGTTAAGGGTTTAAGCACTAACTTCCACTACATTCCCTGGGTCACTTCCTACCGCGAGGTACATTTCAGGCATCTCCTTGGCTGGCAGCAGTTCAGTGTCCCTGTCAATCTCTGCAGTCATCTGGTCGTCCACAGCATAGTCCGGGTCCACGGTTCCTACCACTTGGAGAGTCTCAGGCATCTCTGAAGGAACTTGCAATACACATCCTTCCTCCTCCTCAGTCAGACCAGACTGAGCAGGATTTGCTCCTTTTATCTGCCCCTTCCACTGGAAGCATGAGCAGTGGGGGCGTGGCCTGTTAGGCCCATGGTGATTGGTCTGCCCCGTTGCCCCAGTGTGGGGTTCGTACAACCCGTCACAGACCCTCCCTGGCATTTTTCCTCCCCTACTTTTTTTTTAACTTGGTGCATACACACTGAAGCTGCCTTGTCCTAGGAGCAGTAAAGTTAGACAGAGGAAGACAGCAAATTATATAGTTTTGGAAGGATTAGATTTTTATCAGTATATATTCTCATCAGTAATAGAAATTTACAGATCGGCAAAGTAAAAAAAATGCTGCTTGAGAACTTACTAGAGTTTGATTTAAGGATATTTACTTTGTATATGTTGACATGTGTTGCTGACAATTTGTCTTTTAATGATTATAAATCTCTATCTTTTTGAATCACAATGTCTACTGTCATTAAATAATTGCCTGTCCCCCCATAAGTTCCTGCGATTGTGAAAATTTAAATCAATAAAAAATGAAAAAGCTTAAAACACATAATTTTGTGCAACTGTGAACATTTAAATTCATACAAATAAAAAAATGTTTAAAAATAAATGTTGATATTATCCCTCTAAACTACGGAGAAAAATCAAATTCTGCCAAGCCTAAAAATATTCTTGGTAAACAACTAGGGTTGGGAATCTGTTTGGATAGCGAGAACTGTATATTCCTTTCTTTCTGCTTTCATTTCCCCAGTTTCACTGTTCAGCTAAGTATATATTTTATCCTAAACTGGTGACTGCGTTTATTCTAAGTAAGTGTCAAGTAGCAGTAAACATGAAAATGTTACACGAGAGCCTGATTTGCAGGGTTTTTTGTTTTTTTGGGGGTTTTTTGGGCTGCCATTTGCTTCATATTTATAGAGTTTGGGAAAGGGAGAGCAACTGATGTCAATAAATCAATAGGCAGAAACGACAGCCTTAGCTTTGCATGCTTGTTTTATGGGAGCTTTCAGAAAGTGATAAAGGTTGTTGTGACATCCAACTATGAATCTATGAGTGGCAATGGTCCTAAACATATTTTCCTACCTAGGTCATGCTACAACTCGTGACACTCTGGGGTGCACTTTCATTGCCTTAGAAGGTGACACACCACACCAGAAATGTACCCTACGTGCTAAACAATTAAGCTGGCTTCAAACCTTTTTTCTCATCCAAATTTGAGTCACCTTGCAAGGGATATGGGTCCAATGGGGAAAGATTTACTATATGATAAACTGACAATCAGTTTATTCTTGATTTACTTAAAAAAATTCCCACTGGATGTTCACATTTAAATTTTCTTTTTCAGTGGGTGGGGACTCCTGTGGGATCTCCTAATTTCTCTTGTTATCCTCTGTCCCTTCACTTTCCAAGTCCCTGCACAGTGGCAACTAAGTCATTGACTGAGGAGGACACCTTCATCCTTGGAGTCCAACAATGTCACTTTCATAGCTGGACAGCACTGCATGGTGTTATTCCCTCCCTGGCACCTTTTAAAGGTACTGAGGTGCTTAAAGATGCAGATGGAGCTTAATGGGATTTTCAAAAACAGCTAGGAGCTTAACTCCTTAGGCACCCTTGGGCACAGAGGTGCTTTTGAAAATTCCACTAGGCACTTAATACCTTTAAAAACCCATCTCAGCTTCACACGTTCAAAAATTGAGTCAGCCTCCCGGCTCTGCCAAAATCATTGAGACTGGCTTAAAAATCTTGATTTTAAAAAATAATTTTTGAATCTTTTTATTTGCCCACTGGTTCTTGAGATTTTAGGGTGCACCCGGGTCATGTTTTCAAGCTTTTATTTGCAACCACAAGAGTTGGAGAAATTACTTTTTTTTAAAAAATGAAAGCGGAGATTGTTATGTTGTAATGCTGGCAGGCCAGATGCCAGCGCTTGCCCAGGTTGCAGGCATTAGCTAAGAACTGACAGCCTCATAGCTGGAAACTAAAGCAGGTCACCTGAATGTTAGTTTTGCTCAAAATGGGTATTAGTCTAATAAGAACGTATTTAGTGTTTTGACTCTAGGAAATGCTTGTAAGCTGCTGCATGCATTAATCTCACAATGTCTGTATTCCATGCTATAAGCCAGGAAATATGTAAGTTTTGCTTTATAACTTTGAAAATGTTTGCTCTGAACTTATGAACTCAGGCATGGGAATCATACCCCCCCAGTCCCCTGTTCATCCAGAAGGATTATCAAAATCAGATGTCATCAAGGACCATTGCAATTCAAAGACTTGGTTAATGGCCCTATCACACCTGGGAAATGCTATATACAAGCAAGAGCTTGTTCTGTGGACTTGGGAGCTGAATGAAGAAAACAAGACTAAGCCACAGGAAAATTTTCCATCTGTTTGGCTGTTTGAACTCTGAAGGGCCAGAGATTCACAGGAGCTGCCTCCTCGGGCTGCCCTGAGAGCACTTTGAATGGACAGGTCACTACAACTCTGTCACTCTTAGGATTTAGATGGTAACTCATTTGTGTGTATATGTTTGCTTGCTTTAACCTGTCAATAACTCTTATTCCTTTTACCTAGTTAATAAACTGTTAGATTGTTTATTATAGGATTGGCTACAGGCATTGTCTGTGGTGTAAGATCTAGGACACCAATTGATTGGGGATAAATGACTCGTCTCTTGGGACTGAAGCAACCTGATCATGGTGTGATTTT